>NW_003315713.1:0-16756 GCF_000151355.1 Fusarium vanettenii 77-13-4 | reverse complement strand
ATAGTTATTACTAAGGCTAATAATATCCTTCTTAGATATCTTATTATTTCTTATAATAAATCTTCTTTATATAATTTATTTTATAATAATAATAATATTTAAGTTTATAGTAATCTTACTTATTTTATTAAATAGCTCTAAGTTCTATAGGTCTTAGGTAAATATTATATATTATATTATTTTATTATTTCTTATTTTAATTAATATTAAAATATAAGATATTAGCCTTATTATTATTAAACCTAGAGTTTTATAGTTTTTTCTATAAGAATTATTAATTATTAATTTTTATAGCCTTATTAATATAATTAATAAGGTTATTAAATTAATCTTTTTTATATAATTTTATTTATATTTTTTCTTATGTTTATTAAAGAAAAGGGTTATTAGGGGTTTTTAATCCTATTTAAGCTTTAAGGCGAGTTAGAGGTATTTTATTTTATACTTTAAAGTTAATTAAGTTTATCTAAGGGTTTTAATTTCTTTCTTAGCTTATTTTTTCTTATTAATTTTTTGAAAGCTTATTAAAATATAGCTTTAAAGGTATTAAAATCTAAATAAAGATTAATAATTTATAATAAGAGTTTAATAAATAAAGTAATAAGATATTCTTTTATAATAAGTTTAAATTAGGCTATAATATACTTAATAAGTTATCTTATAATATATTAGACTTTATTAAATATTAGGTTAAATTATATTAAATAATAAGTTATAAAAGTATATAATATATATAATAAGTATATATACTAAATAAGTATATATATTAAAAATCCCTTAATTATTACTAATACTATTTAATTAATTTATTATTAACTAAAAATTATACCTTAACTTTATTCTAAATATTAAATCTTTCTTATGCTTTAAGCGCTCTAAAATAACCTAAATTTAAGTCTCTAAGGCGCTATTAGGCTATATTAAGTTAATTATTAGGCCTTATATCGCCGGCATAATAGTATTTAATCTCGATGCGATTAAATTCCTAAATTATATAAATTATTTAATCTAGAGGAATAGATTATTATTTAGTTTATTTTTAACTTAGATTCGCGAGGATTTCCCCCGCGATTATATAATATTAAAGAAATAGCTAATTAATTACTCGCTGACTATGATGCGCTATCTATTAGTAAGCGCTAGGCTTTTAATTTTATTAAGTAATACTTAGACCTTAAGATATATTTTTTTTAGAAGTATAATTACTAGAGAGCTAAGTATAAAGATCTAGCTATTATTTATAACTAATTTATAGTTATAGTAAATATAATCGCGAAGTATAATATCTAATTAGAAAATATCTATAACTTTAATAAGATTAGCTTTATAATAAGTATAATTTAAAGTAAAATAATTATTATAGGTATAGATAGGTATAGAAAGCTAAAATTAATATAGCTTAGAAACTAGGAATAAATTATAATTATTTAAGTAATTAATATAAAAGGCTAGGCGATCTCGTTATTTATTATTAGCGCGAGCTAATATTACCTCGCTAATTAGTATTAAGAAAATAATCTCCTAGGCGATTAAGCTATTATAATAACCTAAAATAGCTAAACTAATAATAAGATTAATATAGAGTAGCTTAAATACTTTAATTAATATATAATTAATTAATTAATTAATTCTTATTATTTCTTAATCCTTAATAACTATAAAAGTTATTATTTTATTAATTTTAAGAGATATTACTAGGATAATAATATTATTATACTTTATATACCGCCTTATTTATCTTATTTATTTTAGTCCCTTAATATTAAATACTTTAATATACTTAAGAATACTTATAATCGAGAAATTAAGTATCTAATTAGATATTTTATAACCTATATTTTAAAGACTAAGTTTTTTCTAGCCTTTTATGCTATATTTTAGGCTATTATAATAAAAAGAAATATTAGATTAGCCTTTAGAGGAGCTAGGCTTATTTCTCTTAATGCGGAAAGTATAGTCTCGAAGCTTAATATATAGCTATAGACTTTAATGCCGCCTAAGGAGGTAGCTAAACCCTTAACCCCTTAGGTCTTAAAGACCCTAAAGACTCTACTTAAGGCTTAATCTTAGTTAGATTACCTTAAGAGACGAGTTATAATATATAAAAATAGCTCCCTAGAGTTAATTCTAGAAGCTATATAGTTTTCTTCTAAGGGAATAAAAATAGTTATATATAAGGTTGCCTTATTAAAGGCAAGGGTTAAAGACCTTAAATAAGCGAATAAGATATTAAGCCGGCACTAGAGGGCAAAAAGGACTAGACTATAGAAAAGAGAGGTTATAATAATAGAGGAAAGAAGGCAAGTAATTAATTAAATAGATATTAATGCATAGGTAGTAGCCAAATCGTTGAGAAGTAGTGGTTAAGGAAGGTTAGCGCGACTAGGGGTTCGGTATTATAATATCTGCGGTAAGCCTGGTTATAATATAAGGACTTATTAGGTAGTTATTAAGATATCTAGGGAAAAGTATAATAAGTAATTTTAATTAATTAAATAGTTTATGATATTTTTATTGCGGCTTTTATCTTATAGGTATAGGAAAAGTGGTATATATACTTATTTAGTGTATATGCTTATTATATATGTTAATTATATAAGGAAAATAAGTAATTTATAAGTAATTTTATTAAATTTCTCTAGGGGGTCTAGCTTTAGGATTTCTCTTATACCTTTACCTTTTATAATAGTAATTATTATATTATTAATATTTTAGATATTATCTTTATATTATATATTATATATTTATTATATTTTATTTATCCTTTTAATAAGTTTATATAATTTATCTATCTTAGTACTTATAGTAATAATCTAGGCTTAGAGCTATTTAATTTTTTTATTATTAGAGTTATTAGTATTATTTATATTTTTATCTTAATTAGCTAAAATAGATATAATACATATAAATAAATAATTAATAAGTAAGACTTATTAATAATTATGAATAAGAATAGTATAAGTAATTATTATATTTAATATTATTTAAGGTAATATAAGTAATTTATTAAATAAGAGCTATTAATCTCCTTTGTCTGATTCGTGGCTTTTTTCTTTTTCTGTTCCCTTTATTTGACCTCCCGGAAGCCTTCAATTCCTCCATGAATAGGAATTAGCGGCTTCACGCGGGGCTTCACGCGACAATAAACTATAATCTCCACTCGTCCGTCGCCGACGTCATGGCTAACCCTTAGTCCTATCTAGGCTGTCTTTGACTCGCTTAATCTTATGGAACTCAGCGATCTGCCTTCGTCGTTACAAACTGAGCGTCGTCAACGTGCACCCTTGTACCTTTGAGGTAGACTCGGATTATGTTGAGTCAATCGCTGTTATTATTCTTGCTCCAGCCACTACGGGCCTACCTTGTCAATACGAGCTGCTTGAAACAACTAGCGTGTTAGCCGGGGCGGCCATCAGGGGATGAGATCCTTGCGCCACGGTCCCTCAGCGTCTCTCACTCCTCAATATATGCGCTTCAGTAAGGGCTCTGACTCATCCATCTACTCGAACCAAATTGAGTACTCAGCTGGAAAACATGACCTCCCCAGTGACGGAGATTCTCAGGCCCCGCCTACAGCCTCAGCCGGCAAATACCTCGTCAAGCGCAAGAGGAACTCGGTGAGTGGCTCACTCATGGGAAGGATACACTCATGGGAAGGATAACTTGGACACTGACTGGGTCTACCTGTAATTCTGCAGCGAGCGTGTGATCGCTGTTCTTGTCCTACTGCAACATTGAAGCTGACAACCGCTGACCGTCCCCGTATCGCTAGCCAATCTATCAACTTTGATCAGGCACTTCCCCTAAGCGAAATATCCTTCATCTTGCCCGTAAAGCCCCCCCCAATCCTTTTCAGAGGCGCTTCAATAGCGATTGGCCTCCAGATTGTCATGACGCCGTTGCTACCTGGCACGCCGTTCGGTTGGAGCTTCGTCAAGAACTCCATCGTCATTTCGCCATCTTCTCCGGAAACTGTCAGAAAGGTTGACTCCCCAAGGCCGGAAAGCACAACATGAGTCCAAGTATCGACGGGCAACGTGTAGTTGAGAGAGTAGGCTTGATTGCCACTAAGAAGAGTGACATTGGTGGTAGTGCCGTAACCAGCCCAGAGCGCCGAGTCAGACCCTGAAAAGAGAGCTCCTGGCTTTTGAGACTGTGGATAGACCCAGAAAGATAGAGAGTAGTTTCGACCCTTGCTGCTGAGTGGCGTCTCCAGGTAGCTCCCCGGTGAGCATGAAAGAACAGAGTGGCGAACGTTGCAGCCATGATTGACAGCGTCATACCCGTTGCCAGAAGAATCTCGTATCATTCTGGGCCTTTCAGTACCCTTTGCACTGTAGTCAAGCGTACTCTGGAGGCGGTAGTCTAAAATAAGCTGGGTCTTGGACTTGATCCGCCTGTCAAGGTTTTGACCTGGGGCGACTGCGATGAGCTTCTCAACTATTGAGTTGTATGCTTCCTCGGATAGACCGCCGCCCCAGGTCTTGTCAGCCAAGGCCGGGAGCCCATCCCGCCACGTATAGTACGCCTCAAGGTACGTTGATGCCGAAGGGCCATAATCGCTCCACTGTGCTGCAATGTGTCCCATGACTTTGGGATTGTCGCGAGAAGGGTTGTTGGTTGCGTTGGTGACGTCAAAGACGTTGGGACTAAAGGCTCCGCCGGCAGGATTTCCGCTGAAAATGATGGTCTTGTTGAGGGATTGACCAAAGTAACCATGCCATTTCGTGTTGACGTAGAGAGAAAAGTCCGAGTTGACGACACTGTACCCTTCTTTGATGAAGTTGAAATAGGCATTGTCTTCATAGGGTGCCCAATGCTGTATGATGATGTCTTTGGAGTACTCTCCTCCTTTATTGGGTGGAAAGGTTCCCCAAATTCGCGTCTTCTTACCTGATTTCGAAACGAGATCGGACAGCTCGTTGACTAGATGGCTATACTCTGATACCAGGCTTTTGTTGTATTCATCGGCTCCGATGTGTACCGTCTTTGAATGAAACCATGGCAGAAAAGTCTTCCAAATAGCCTTGAGAGCTGGGACAGTGTCAGGATGCGAGATGTTGAGCATGGAAGGGTCCCCTTTGATTGCCGTTTGGGGCTTCCACTTGGAAATTGCCAATGCGTGCGCAGGAGCCTCAAGCTCTGGGACAATGGTGACGCCTCTGCTGGCGCATTTGCGCTGTATCTCTTCGAATTGGGCCCTGGTGTACGACTCGGGAAGAGACGCCAAGCCAGCAAGGGCAGGATTTGGCGAATTCAGTCGAAAGCTTGAGTACAACTCCCACATCTGTTTCTCTGTGTAAAGGTCGTGGTTGATGAAGAGATTGTCGCTGAGGTGGAGGTGGAATTCGTTCTGCTTAAAGAAGGAGGCGAAAGAGCACATCTCTACGAGAAAGTCCGGGGGATAATAGTGTCGTCCTAGATCGAGCTGGGATAGCTTAGAACGGTTTCAAAAGTCTGCATGAGATGCACCTCGGGTACTCACCATGATACCCCTTTGCCCCCATCCCGGTGCATCAGTGGTAGATCCAAAAGGTAGCCGACCTCTGAGAGCCAGAGCTTGCAGGATGGTTCGAGTACCCCACCATGCTCCCAAAGGGCTGGCTCCTATGAGAGAGATGCCGTTTTTATCAACCTTGAGAGTATATCCTTCCGATGTGTGGCGCTTGGCGGCGTCCAGGTACAGGCCCTTTTCGTCGATTGTGATAAAGATGGAGTTCTTCTCAGCTTTTCTTCCTTGTATGAGGCGTGGCCTAGAGTTCAGAAGCGAGGCAAGGTCGTCCTGAAAGGTTTGGGCGAATCGTTTCAGCGTGGGTGGAATCAACGTCTGCCCCGTTTTATCCACTGAAGAAGCGTATCGAGAATCGACTATAATGGTTTTTAGGTCATTGCCGGAGTAGCTACCATCCCCGTGGCTCTGGAATGGCACGGAAGGGACTGTCAGTAGTCGGGTACCCTCTGAGCAAATAATTAAAAGTTGAGTCAACAGCGAAGAATGAGCATGCCTCACCTGAGGTACAACAGAAGAACGTGACAACCCCCGCAGCCAGTGATTGGAGTCGCATTGTCCAGTGGTGGTCGGAGATTCAACAATAAGGAAAGCTTCACACTGCAAGGTGTGCCCTTCAATCATGACAATAAATCCACCCAAAGACCAAAGTGTTTATATGCCTGGCTCTAAGCCCTGCCCCCGCGGAATGCAATAAGTCAATTGTTGAACTACGTCAACGGTGCAACGTTGCCATATGAACGGAACATCCGGTTGTTATCATGATCTAGCATGGGGTTGTTATCTCCGGATAAAGGCATGCCGATTGAAGCGGTGTCACATCCTAGTTAGCGCACAAGCTATCCATGCAGGTTCTCAAGACCTGAGAAGAACGTTTCGCCAATTTGCGGGGGAATACTACGTGGCACCCGATGCAGAGAACACGCGCCGACGTCGCTCCTCAGCCAGTTTTTACATTCACTCAGGTACGAGAATTTCAGGATCTTGGGGGTTCTGTGACTGTTCAAGGATATTCAACATGTCTTCAGGACTACGCCTGTCTATCATCCCAACGTACGTGGCCTGTGAAGCAATGCAGGATCCTCTGGGGGATCATGGAGAAACCAGGCCAACTTCGGGCACAATCTCATCAGCCGAAATTTGCTGCCCCAGCCCCTTATAGATCCAGCGTGTGATAAGGACATCCCCCCCTTCGGGGCATTTTTGACCGGATCCTGCCCCATTGCATGTAGCAAAAGCTCCGATGAAGGATCCGAGGAAAAACCCTTTGCCTCCGCGACCACTCACGGCGCCTGCCGAGACGGTTCCAATCACCATACGTCGCTGCGGCGCCTTTACCGGCATAGCAGCGAAAGTGTAGGCTGAGGCATTCAACGCTCGGATCTCTAGCCTGATGGTACCCTTTTCCCAACCTTGTGGTACCTGGTAAATCTGCGTAGAGACCTTGGTGGAGGGGCTCTCCCCGGCGAGTCGAAAGACGAGCTGGGAGCGAGCACCGTGCCTTGACTTACTTTCCATGCGAACAATCCCGAGGTTGATGTGCTCGAGTTGGGATCGAAAGACGGTAATGCCAGCCTCCTGGCCGTCTACTTGAGGGCGGAATTCGAGGTCGAGTGAAAAGGCAAATAGTGTATGTGCTTGTCTACGACCAATGAGACTCAGGCCTCGTTGTCCAGTCAGCTCTGGCTCAGTTAATCCAGAATCCCCCGTCAGATTGGCTCTGCTTGGCTTGATCATCAGGCCTTTTCTAGTTACTGACAAGGCGTTCGGCGGTGGCACACGGTGGTGTATGAAGTGCGGCGGCATTGTCGTGGCCTTTGTAAAGTCATAACCATCATCGCCGGCAGCAGTTGGTCCGTTGCCCAGAGCTGGCAAATAGACTCCAGGGAGTCGATCTCCAGACATTCGACCACGGATGGGTTGCAGCTGAGGCCATCCTCCTCTCTTCCACGTAACGTTGAAGAGAGCGGTCTCGCGTCCCATAGGCATCAGTTCATAGGAGGGCCCTGTACGAATTGCCAGACAGACTCCCCACCAATCCCCGTTGGGGGTTTGAAATAAGTCGGCGTGACCGACGCTTTGGAAGTATTCATTTGTGTCGCGGTTGGTTAGGACGGGGTTGTTTTTGTATGCTGTATAGGGGCCCTTGATGGATCTCGCTCTAGCCATGGATACGGCATGCCCTTGGCTGGTTCCACCCTCGGCAATCAGGAGATAATACCATCCGTCCTTCTTGTAAATGTGAGGGCCTTCGGGCCACTCGTTGGCAGTTCCGTTCCAGATGTTGAGTGGCTCTCCCAGTTTGCCTGACTTGAGATCCACCTCTTGCAGCGTGATGCCAGCCGTAGCTACGTATGTTTTTCCATCATCGTCCCAGAAAAGGTCAGGATCGATTTCCTTGAGATTCAAGATAGTAGGGTCACTCCATTGGGCGCTGTCGAAGGGATCGGTTGTTCGGAACAGAACCCCCATAGGCTCATCTGATAGCCCCACGTATGCGCAAATGACGTAGTAAATGCCGTTGTGATATCGTATAGTTGGCGCGTACATGCCATCTGCTTGACCGGTTGTGTTCCAGCTGATACCGGGGAGTTGAGACTCTCGGTTCCAAACATGGCTGATGAGATTCCAGTCAACCAAGTCGCGTGAGGCATATACCGGGAGCCCAGGAAAAGCCAAAAAGGTTGAGGTTACACAGAAAAAGATTCCCTGATTTTGTATGCATGATGGATCAGAGTGCCACCCAGGGAGTACTGGGTTGACGTATTGTGGTGAGGAAAGGCACAGGCCGGTCGAGTAGGACCTAACAAACGCCTGAACGTCTGCAAGTAGGATCAGGAAAAGATAGAGGAGGTTCATATTGATAGTCAGAGTACTGTGTCAATTGTAGCTGATCTATTTAGTGATTATGAGACTAAAGGGGTGAGATCCAAGTAAATATACTAAAGCCAAGGTAGATAACCGGATGAAATAACGTAGTCACTCGGTATTAAGCTCCCATTAACTCAGCGGCACGAGACGAGTGGATTCAGGTCGACCAAACAAGCAAAGCACCACGTTCCTTATCTGGTTGCATCCATCTAGTATATAGGGATGGAGTCGTTGGGAAGCAGGAAGAGTTACAGAGGGTGGCGTTGAATTGTCGTATTTGGTACGGAAAATGGCCATACCTTACTTGATTCGGTATGGTTTTGCGGGGTAGGTTCTGGCATTAGGCTACTGCTAAATGCTGGATAACGAATAGTTGTGAGCCGGCCCAATTGTCTCCTGGCTCATTGCATGATCCATCCATCCGTCTGCATCTGGGGTGAACGACCGCCAAGGAGCTCGGCTTCCGCGGAAGACCTCCATGCGCTTACCGATCCTTTTTTCAGCGCTAGATACCGACGTCGACTGATGCAACGTTGTCTTAGCACTTGGGTACTCTCGTGGGGATCCCAATATATCCGTTCCCCGCGGGGGCGGCACAAGGACGATGCTACTTCTTGGCATTTTGAGTACCTATTGACCTGAGGTTAACTCTCTCGAATTCATTAGCCTCGGCCTTGTCCGGTTGTGTGAAAAGCAACATGCAAGTTGTTGTGATCATAGCAACGTAACGTTTCCTGTCACTCATCCAATTTGCCCGCAGAGGCACCACATCCTTATCCAAACCTCGGTTCGTGTGAATGCGACGCTGTGGCGGGTACGGGGGGTGTCCCGGGTTGTTATCAATCCGCCAGGAAATCTGAACGCGAAGATAAATACTCGAACGGATACATCTAGGAAACCCCCTCAAAGCGGTAATAGTCACACAATTTCGGTTCGACACAATGCCTCCCTTCTCCCCCATTTTCCGTCACTTAATCACCTTCTACTTGTTGGTAGCTGGCTTTTCCAAGTTTACGTCGAGCACATTCATCAGGCAAGACGGGAGCACTCAACTTCAGGATCTCGTAACATGGGATGAATACTCGATCATGGTCCGTGGAGAGCGGGTCATGTTCTACTCAGGAGAGATGCACCCTTTCCGGCTGCCCTCGCCTGGAGCCTGGCTTGATGTCTTCCAGAAGATCAAGGCGAGTGGTTTCACGGGCGTTTCGTTCTACCTGATGTGGGGTTTGCTGGAAGGACAGCCCGGTATCATCCGGACAGATGGCATCTTTGCACTGGATGAGTTCTTCAAGGCGGCATCCGAAGCAGGAATCTATCTTCTGGCCCGACCAGGTCCCTATATCAATGCTGAGGTATCTGGTGGCGGCTTCCCAGGATGGATTCAGCGCATCAAGGGCGACATACGGTCAAGCAATTCGGAATTCCTCGACGCCACAAGAGCATACTTATCTCACATGGGCCGCATCATTGCTGATGCCCAGATCACGAACGGAGGGCCTGTCATACTTGTCCAACCAGAGAACGAATACTCGGTGTGTGCAACTTATACTTCTGGGGATGTTAACGGTTGCCTCGAAAAGGATTACATGGCATTCGTCGAGTCACAGCTTCGTAATGCAGGCATCACAGTTCCATTTATCAGCAACGATGCTGTTCCATTGGGGAACTGGGCTCCCGGCTCCGGACAAGGAGCGGTGGATATTTACGGCACAGACTTCTATCCCTTCTCTTGGGGTGTTGGATGTAAGTCATACTCTTGGTGGTCACTAGTTGGAACTAACACCTTCAAGGTAGCAATCCTTCGAACTGGACTAGAGGTTACTGGCTCTTGGACCAGTTCAACGTCTCAGTCCATAATAAATTCAGTCCTAGCACTCCATTCTCAATGGTCGAGTATCAAGGCGGAGCTGCAGACTTTTGGTATTACCTATTCTCCTTGCCTAATTGGACAGCGAACTGACACAAGTCCTTAGGGGCGGTGTCGGCATCGACTCGTGTGTGACTTTGGTCAATCATGAATTTGCGCGAGTTTTCAATAAGCTTCTATATGGCTTAAGGGCGGCATTGGTCAACTTTTATATGGTTGGTTCCTCTGCTTCAACCTTCTCGATCATGGTATTAATCACGCGTCTGAGTAGATTTACGGAGGAACTAACTGGGGTAACTTGGGCCACGCAAAGGGCTACACTTCCTACGACGTGGGCGCAGCAATCTCAGAGAACCGCGCCGTGGACCGCGAAAGGTACAGCGAACTCAAGCTTCAGGGCTACTTTCTACAGTCGTCCCCTTCTTATCTCACGTCGTCTCCTGATAGCGGCACTTTCGGGCACTTTACCGACACACGTGCTGTCGTGGTAACCCAGCTGAAAGCCAAGAAAGGAGGCTACTATATCACCCGGCAGGCCAACCATGAATCACTAGCCTCGGTACAGTATTCCCTCACTATCCCAACGAGCAAAGGCCGATTCACTGTCCCGCAGCTTGGGGGGACCTTATCCCTGAACGGCCGGGACTCCAAGATTCACGTGGCTGATTACCCCGTTGGAAACATCAATCTTGTTTATTCTACTGCGGAAATTCTCACATGGAGAAGATTCAAATCCAAGACCGTGCTTGTCATCTACGGAGGGGAGGGAGAGACGCACGAGTTTGCCCTTCCACGGAGTTTGGGATGTCCGACCACACCTGAAGGGCATCACTACAAATGCCGCCTGACTGGCTCACTTGCGATTGTGAACTGGGCTGTCCAAGCTCAAAGACAAACCTTGACCTTCGGTCCTGGCCTTGAAGTTCACCTACTCTGGCGAAATGAGGCCTACAACTACTGGGTCCTTGATCTTCCTGCACCACGCCCCGTGAACAACTACACCTCGGCCTCGAGGCTCGAGGCTACCGACATGAGCGTCATCGTCAAAGCCGGATATCTTGTTCGAAACGCGAGAATATCGGGTACGTCTCTGTACCTCTCCGGAGATGTCAACAGAACGACAGAAGTGGAGGTCATCGCAGCTCCAGTGGTCCCCGACCGACTGTATTTCAATGGGAAAAGAGTCACTACCAAGTCTGCCAAGTCGCTGGTGAAAGGAACCGTACAGTACCATGCGCCAAACATGCTACTGCCGGATCTCTCCTCCTTGTCTTGGCGATATGTCGATTCACTGCCCGAGATACAAGCGGGATACGACGATTCGAGATGGGTTTCATGCTCCAACAAGAATACCAACAACACCCGAGCGTTGGCAACGCCAACATCACTCTACGCTAGTGATTACGGGTTCCATTGTGGCTCCCTGTTATATCGAGGGCACTTCACGGCGTCCGGCAGCGAGTCGTCGCTTTTCATCTCTACACAAGGAGGTGACGGATTCGGACATTCCGTCTGGTTGAACTCTACCTTTATTGGATCATGGGCAGGGCAGCAGGGAGTGGCCAATCGGAACCAAACCCTACGCCTCCCTCACAAGCTGAAGGCGAATGCCCCCTACGTGATTACGGTTCTGATAGATCACATGGGCCTACACGACAATTGGATTGCCGATGCACAGGAAATGAAGGAACCACGTGGTATACTTGATTATGAGCTTGCTGGACACCCTCGCCAGTCTGATATCTCATGGAAGCTTACTGGAAACGTTGGCGGGGAATCCTACATGGACCACACTCGGGGACCCTTGAACGAGGGTAGTCTCTACGTTGAAAGGAAGGGGTTTCACTTACCAGGGGCACCCATCAGCCAATGGAGGAGACGTGGCTCCATTGGCCTAACACGAGCCAGCGTTGGACTGTTTGCGACCACATTTGAGCTCGATTTCCCTCAAGGATATGACATACCGATAAGCTTGAGCATCAGAAACTCTACTGAAGCCGGAAGCCCAACCGTCGCCAACTTTCGAGTTCAGATATTTGTGAACGGATGGCAGCTTGGTAAATACGGTAAGGAAATCCAATCCCCGTCACTCACCACAGGATTCAGACGTGCTCATCTTCATCACAGTGAGCAACTTGGGGCCCCAGAGTCGATTCGTACTACCTGAAGGCATATTGAATCATCATGGCACCAACTACTTGGCTCTGACACTCTGGTGTCTCGATGAGTCCGGAGCCAAGGTTGACGGATTGTCTCTCGAGGCCGACGCCATCGTTCAAAGTGGAAAGAGGTCCACGCCGTTAGTCGAGGCAAATCGCTATATTGAGAGACAAAATTCCTACTGATAATCGTCGGTGGTGGGGTAAGAGTACATTGCCAGCTGCTCAGTGAAGCACCTCAGGGTTTTTGGCTCATTTTGTAACCTGGTTTCAACAGAGTGAAGCGCTTGTTTCAACATTTCATTCCATTGCAAAACGACGACGGACAGCATTCATCCTTGTGGGGGTTTATATCCGGTCGACCACCACTCTCATCAGGGGGCAGATTGATGCCCATAACATGGGCAGATTGAAAGTTTGTAGAAGGAGACCAACCCTCGTCACTCGCTTAGATAAAATCAAGTAGCTTAATTCCTATCATCTCTTCCACTGCCCTCAAGTCTAAAGTAGAGACCGAGGTTACTGGCCCGACATCTAGGCAGCTTGTACTTGTCCAATTCCACTTGTGTCATCCGCAAGTTTGCTTTGTGAAGGGAATTCATGCCAAGCACTAACAATCCCCCTCAAGCGTGAGGGTCCTCGTCAACTGCATCCTTCCTAGCATCGTCCCTACTGAAATGACCACCACCGACAACGCCAGCAACTAGAGCTCAATGAAAAAGTTTTTCGTCAAGGCGGCCATTAAGCCGCCGTCTTCAGGGCCCCTAACATTTATAGCTTGCATCGGCTAGTAATTAATAATTAATTTTATATAGGAAATTTTCTAGCGCTTATATAATATAAATATGCCGATGATTAAAATAAGCGCTAGCTAATAATTAATAAAGTAGCCCTAGTAATAATTAGAATAAGCTAAAAATAAGTAAAAATATAGAATAAATATCTATTGTTATGACCCTCGCGGCTACGTCACGTAGTCCCCACAAACCCCGAGTCTTAAATCACTAATCACAATAGGACCGACACACTAAGGACCGATATTGTTCCTAGACCGCGTCGGTCTTAGAATAATATCGCGCCTTATTACGGTCGGCTTTATATAAGGAAGCCTAAGTATATAGAATACGCTTATTATACTCTCTTATATACTAGCTACCTTAGCTATTAATATAACTTAGTTATACTTAATATTATTAAGTATATTACTAGATATGACTTATACCTTATTTAAGATAACGCTAATAATCCCTTGCTAATATAAACCTAGTATAACTAGTTTATCCCTTAGATCTAACTATACCGTTATATCTATAAATTAATTAATATTAATATTAATATATAAATCTATAGGTTTTATACTTTAGTAATATATTTATTTCTAGATTATTTTCTTTAATTATTATTAGGTATTAGTAATATATAGAGGGTGCGGGTTAAGGCAGCATTAGTTAAGTCTTAGTTAAATCTAAACGTTAGCTAAATAGTAAGATAAAATTTCGCAATAAATTAACTATACTAATATATAAGATAAAAAGTATACTAATTAATAGCGATAAGTATATTTAATTTAATTTAGCTATATATAAGAATTTACATATAAGATAGTATAATTTACTCTTAATTAAAAAGAGAATTTAAGGTTAATTTTTATATCTAGTAGTTATAACCCTTAATAAGTAGCTTTAGTAATAAATAAATAAAAGAAATCTTAAAATAAAGATTACCTTATTAAGTCTATTAAATAACTAATTAGATATATTTTAAATTAAAAAGAACCCTATTATTTTTCTATAGATAAATAGGAATTATTATAACTTATAATACCTTAGATTAAGAGAATAAAATATTATTAATACTTAATAATAGATTTTAAAGAAAGAGAATTATAGCTAAGTTAATATAATAATATAAGAGAAGGTTTTAATATTAAAAGAATATATTAAAGACTTTTATAATATTATATTTATTAATTATTATAAAGAAAAAAAGACTTTATAAACCTAGCCTAAGCTAAATAATATTATCTCTTAATAGCTTTTAATTATTTATTCTTTTTCTATCTTTAAGTCTCTCTTAATCTTTATTTACCTTAAAGTAGTTATTTAAAAACCTTTTTTATTATTATAGAGAGTTAACTTTTTAACTTAAGCCTTATTATATTTTTACTTATTTACTTACTTTTCTTAATATAACATACCCCCTTATTATTATTATTACTACTATAATTAAACCTTTACCTTAAAATTAATTACTTAGCTTAATTATAATATAACTTAGTTAATTTTATTATTACGATATTATACTCTTTTTTATATACTCTAATTAAAGATAAGAAAATATTAGCGCTTTTAACCTAGGATATTTTATTATTACCTAAATAATCCTTAAGTTTATCTTAGGAAATAATACTAAGAAATAAAAACTAATAATAAGCTATAGTGTATTAAGGATAAAATAAGAAGGGGGGATAATAAATAAGTAAATATAAATAAATAAATAAAGAACTAAATAAAGGAAAATTAATAAAGATAATAATATATAATAACTTATTATTATAATTATTTAAAATAGGCTATTAAGTATTATTTATATTAAAAAAAGAAAAATAATAAAGAAAATAATAAGAGGCGCTCCGGGCGAAATAGGTATAATAATATACTTAAGAATATACTCTTAATCTATACTTATGCCTAATTAATAACTCTATATAAATTATATTAATCTTATAGATTACTAATATTATAGGTATATCTAATCTAATTTTACCTATAGTTTATTAGCTAATATTTTAATATAAAGGTCTATATAGCTAAATTAGCGTAATATAAATAAAAATAATATTCTCTTAGACCTATTAGTATAAAAAAGACCTAAATCTCCTAAGTCTATTATTATTATTAAGGTATTAAATTTATTAATATAATTAAATATATAATATATAACGTATATAATAAGCATATGCACCAGACAAGGGTACGCACCACTTGGATTTTATACTATAAATTTAAGTTTTAAAAAGATTCTTAAAAATTCAAATTTAGCTTTAAATTAATAAAAACTTATAATTATATTAATTATATAGAGATATTTAATATATAAACTTCTAAAGCTTTATATGTTTTTACTTTTTAAGTTATTAAGAAAAAGTCTATTAACACTGTGTACCTTACTATATCTAGCTTAATAATTTAATTAAAAATATATTAAAATATAAATTAATATAAATTAAGTATACTAAACTTAATTATTATAACCTTTTAAGTCTATAAACTCTAGAGCTAGATTTTAGTTATCTAGGGTAGGTTATTTTTTAGCTGCACAGTATAGTGGTGCATATACTTGTTTAGTGCACATGCTTATCATATACGTTATAATAAGTAAGTTAGCTATATAAGTAAGTTAGCTACTTTTCTTAACCTATAAGATTAAAATCGCTATAAAAATACTATAAATTATTTAATTAATTAAAATTACTTATTATACTCTTCCTTAGATATCTTAATTATTACTTAATAGGTCTTTATATTATAGCCGGGCTTACCGTAGATATTATAACGCTAAATACTTAGTCGCGCTGACCTCCCTTAATTACTACTCCGCGATGATTTAGCTATTACCTATACATCAGTATTTATTTAATTAATTACCTACCTTCTTTCTTCTATTATTATAACCCCTCTCTTCTATAATTAAGTCTATTTTGCCCTCTAGCGCTAGCTTAGTATCTTATTTGCTTATTAAAGGTCTTAGATCTCTGCCCTTATAAGAGCTATCTTATATATAATTGCCTTTATTCCTATTATAAGAGACTTTAAGACTTTAAGAATTAATTCTAGAGAGCTATTATAATACTTTTTAATCTATCTTTTAAGGTATTTAGACTAAGATTAGGCCTTAAATATAATCTTTAAGGTCTTTAATACCTAAGAGGTTAATTAATTAAATATTTCTTTAATTAGTATTAATATCTATAGCTATATATTAAGCTTTAAGATTATATTTTCTAAATTAAAAGAAATAAGCCTAGCCTCTTTAAATAATACTTTAATATTTTTTTCTATTATAATAGCTTAAAATATAATATAAAAAGTAAAAAAGAACTTAATTTTTAAAATATATATAATAAAGTATTTAATTAAATATTTTATTTTTTAATTATAAGCTCTCTTAAGTATATTAAAATACCTAATATTAAGAGGCTAGAGTAGATAAGATAAATAAGGTAATATATAAAGCTAGATAATTTTCTTTTCTTTATAATATCTCTTAAATTTAATAGATTAATAATTTTTATAGCTATTAAGGATTAAAAAATAATAATAATTATTTAATCGCTTAGCTATATAT
>NW_003315712.1:0-14581 GCF_000151355.1 Fusarium vanettenii 77-13-4 | reverse complement strand
CTCTCTATGCTTAAAATACGACGCGCTAGCTACTAAGCTATAAGAGCTTATAGCTAATTGCGAGCTTTTTATCTTTTAGTCCTCTGCCTTAGCAAAGCATATTTACTACGCCTCTTTATCTTCCTTACCTAGCTCTATAATAAAGGTAATTGTTAACTTCCGCAAATATATCCTTATAAAGTTATTATTAGAGCTTAATAGACTCCTCATATAGATCCTTATAGTACTATATAATAATACGTGCTATATATATATAATAATAGGGATACTTTATTTACTCTTTGACTCTAAGTCCGCTAATAATATAATTAATATATCCTTCTCTAGGTCTATTCTTAGTCCTACCCTTGCTATTTACCCCTCGCTTACCTATAGTAAGCGCTTAAGTAGCGAGCATAAGCGCATCGACTTAGCGCTCTTCTTCGCACTATTATAACTAGCGCGGGCTAGAAGTATATACCGCGCACACTACGTGCTCGTTAATAAGGTATTTAATAACCTAGATAAGGCGGGCTAGGCGGCTATAGTTAGGTAGTGCGGCGTTATATCGCAAATAGTAGTTAGCTAGATCATAGTGATCATACATAGTTAATCTTTAGTCGAATAAGATCCGGGGGAAGACGCGGCTAAGGCATTAATTATGGGGGCAAGGATAGGCCAGCGAGGCATAGAGCTATTTATTAATAGGCATAGGATTAGTGGAGATTAAGCACCTTTACAAACCGTTATAGTACTAGGGATAATAAGTCTTTTGCCTCCGATATGATCACAATGGTTATAGACGGCGACTATATTTCGCGTAGGGGCAGGCTCCGGGAGTTAACTAGTAGTGCGATAGCTAGGTACTAGTAATCTACCGCCGCGCTAAGGTTCAGAGCCTAAAATTAATAGTAAACTTTTATAAGCCTCGTTATTATTTACTAGTAAGCGGGGGTAATAGCTTACTAGAAATAATTTTAGGAAAGGGTTTACTAGTAATACAATAACCCTAGACTAATAAGATATAATATTAATAGATTATAATTACTAGTTAGTATAACTAAAAGAAATGCGTGGTTCTAAATTTCCTAGTAAGCGCTAGGGATAGTTAGCGGCGATTACTAGTAAGTACTAGCGAATAAGATTAGGTAATAGTAAGTGGGAATCGGAAGGCTATCGAACTAACCAATAAGCGCTAAGGGTAGGGCAAACTAAAAACAGAAACTATTCTTATACCTGCCCTTTTATGACCCTGCGAAACATATATGCCCCTCCTTAGTAGCACCTAAGTTCGCGTTTCTATCCCTAAGCCAAAAGAGGAGCCGAAGAGACGGCCTATAAGAAACATTAACCCGTTCTAGCATAATCTTATTCTCGAGGAAGTATTATATAACCGCCAGAAGTACATATGGCTCGCGTCTGCGCGTCCTGGCGGGCACTGCTCATAATGCATGGATCGCAACTACCGCCCTATCAATATATCACGTTTGTTTGAAAGGGGCACCTCAATTACCGAGATAAACGATATGTTCCAGCTCATGGATATCGATAGCGAGCAAATCGTTGCGTACCCTGCGTCTAAGACGACAAGCAAAGCCAACTTTACTTCTAACTTAGCACACACAGACAGCAACGCTTATAAAGCGGCTTTACATAAGAAGCCAGGTTTTGGGTCTAGAGCTTAGGAGAAACCTCCCACTAGCATCTGGAACTCAGTGCGCTTAGAGACACGCCGAAATGCTCCCTATAGGGTATCACGTGGGCGGTACGATAAACAGAAAAGGAAAGTCTCATTCGCAGGTTAGTAATTTTATATCCTAAAACGAAACAGTCAGATCCGTCGCCGACTACCCAAGGCAAGCCACAATTTTCGCAAGTTAGCTTATATGACGATGTTAGGCCAAAGGTTGGTCGGGCATGATCCAATGGACCTCTTCGCCCAAAATTGCGTAAAGACAATGACAGACTGGATCTCATTGCTTAGCAAAACCACAATACCAGGCGATCTCGAAAGCTCAGACCCCCGGATCATTTCTGCTTTCAAAGTTATAGATAGGATCATTTATGGACAAGAAGGAACGTACTTACTGCGACGACTAGCTTACGTGCAGTTAATACAGACATTTACCACGCTCGAATCCAATATAAGATCAGAGAGGGAAAATAGACGGGCACCACGTGAGCCTTATTATCGCGACGCGACCGTTGCCATCGATATTTACATAAAGGCTCAGGAAGACCGTTCACATCTAGACGCTTTGAGACGTGAGCTAAAAGAACGCAAACGAGCTAGCAGAAGCTGGAGCGACCTAGCGGGGCCATCTCCACTCTTCACCATGATATATTCGGATGCTACTGAGCCGGTCGTGTATGCTATGACCCGTCCTCAAAAGATTTATCACTGACTCTTAGAAGGCGGGACGTTAGAAGATAAGATAGTGCAAGCCTAAAGTTGGTGGCGGCATGTGTCTTAGAGCGTTCAGATAAGGCTATTCGTATTTGTACTCTGCTCACCGAGAGTGCAAAATGGGCTGTTAGAACCGGTTGTTTAGTTAATATGCGGCAGATTGCGGCTATACAAATAAGGGAAGTTCTTAAGTAGTTGTTTGGGGGCGCAGGTGCCGCTGTCCCTCCAAGCTTTGGTGTTAGTATCGGGAGTGCGCTGGGCTCTGGCTCTTACAGGGGCCTGGTTTAGGAAGCGTGTTTTTAGATATAATGTTAACGGAGCGCTGGGGACTGGTTGCGATGGGGCGCATTCATGGCCGATTGCTAGGAGGAGACATGGGGCTAGGAGCTACGCGCGTGCCGGGCGCGGTGGTAGTGTGCTCGGCTCTGCTTGCCATGAGGCGGCGCATTCGGAGCGAGTTGCTATAATGCGCTCCTAGGGCCGGGCGCTGGAAGGAGCGCTGGCTATAGGGTGCTGGGCTTGCTGTCGGACCTTGGTGATAAGCAAGGCCCATTGACCTCTCGGCAACTATTATGAGAGAGTTTTCTGCCAATAGAGCTGAGGGAGACTCGCTACTCGTATTTTAATCTGGCCTCGTTTAATACATTTTGTCTTTAAATAAACCGTTTCTATATACATATTAAAGTCTTATGTTTCGCAGCGTGAAGGATCTTGTAGTCGAGCGCATAGACAGCAAAAGATCCACATACGCGTCATAGTTAACTAGACACCGAAGGTTATATAATCGGCTGAACACCAACCCCGCAGTAACCACCTAGAAAGTCTCGCCGGTCTTTACTACCATCACACCATCTCCTAGCGCGCCAGGTTTCAGGTTTCGTGACGATGGCAGACGGCCTCAGCATCGCTTCTAGCGTCATCGCACTTATTGCTTTTGCCTTCAAGTCCAGCACCGTTCTATATACGACAGTCCGCGACTTCCAGAGCCAGGATAAGAACGTCCGCGCGCTCAAAAATGAGCTATCCGACCTTAGAGGGGTTCTGGAGTCACTCGCTAATACGGTTGATAACAATTCGAACGTCAGTTTTGATGCTCTAAAGCTTCCTTTACTTCGCTGCGGCAAGACTTGCGAGGAGTATGGCGCTCTCATTGCTCGGTGCACGAAGCATTCCGGCTCATCTCGACCAAGCTTACGGGATTAGATCAGCCAGTAGTACCTCAAAGGAGACATAACGGATTTCAGGGAGATGCTTGCTGGATATAAATCCACTATCAACATAGCGCTGGCCAATGCAAATATGTAAGGAACAAACTCTAGGCCTATATTTGCGCAGCTAACTAATGGATAGTGTTTTCTAGACGCATGGTCTCCTTAATAACGCCTGACGCACTTGAAGAATACAAGGACTTAATACGCGATACGTCGAGCGATCTACAAGAACACATGACACGATTGGACGAAAGAGTGCGGGCTTTAGTTGCTTCCGAGGCTGATGGTTCCGTCCGAGATGCGCCTGAGTGGATGGCTATGGTGGAGGAGAAGCAGAGTACTTAGGAAGGGTTAAAGATCTATTCACAACTGTCAGCCCAGATTGAGCAACTCGAATCGGCCTCGAAGGAGCACCCGCAGTTCTTACAGCAGCCCTCAGCACACAAGTTCATTAGGAGTGGCTTAGGTATCGCCAAAGGCTCTATCCAATCCCTGGTATCGCAACTCCAAACCCATGAGAATGACATTGACAAAAGAATGGAATCGATGAGGTCTACAGTGCCCTTATCTGAGCATGAAGCCACCCAACTTGCTCAGCTCCAAGAGACCAAGGAGAGCCTTCGCCAATGCATGAGCGTTGTCGCTGATGCGGGCGAGACTTTGACCAATGAGCGATGCAACATTTTCGAAGACATCACAATGGCTGATAGCAGCTACGGCATTTCGGTCTCGACTGTGAAAGACCTCGTTGTTGCGAGACGCCTTAATTTGAGCGGCCAGGCCCGTTACTTGGGTGGGCAGATAAGCGATGAGAGCTACCAGAAAACAATCGACGGCCTGACACACCTGGACTTAGAAAGTGCCAAGTCATATGGAAAAAGCGACAGGAAAACGTCCTTTCCTCATAGACCGAACAATAGAGGCGTTGTGTCGGATGGGTTTGAGCATTATGGGCGTGGGCATCGCCTGCCGGACAAACAGTGATAAACTAGGTCGCGTGGATATGGGTGTACTTAGCCGCGTCATCCAGAACTATATAAAGAATCTAGGTCTAGAATGGAGGTTCTTATTGACAACGGTATGATATATTCATGATATGATAAGAACATCCCCGTTTCGGCAATGCAGGCACTTGCCATTTGAGCGACGAGAATGATCGGGCGACAACCCCAAGTCATAGTTAACTAAGACAGACTAAGCAGGTGGCTATTAGGGTGGAGTTCCCTAACCCCGCATCGATAAGAGCCTAATCCACGGTGAGTAGTGACGACCATGCGGGAGGCCGACCACACCTTTATTCCCTCAAGTTCGAGCATAACTAATGATAGCGGATCCGCTTAGCGTTGTTTCTAGTCTTTTGGCTGTTGTTACCGCCACGATCTAGTCTAGCAAGGTGCTTTACTAAACTATTTAAAGTTTTAGGGACCATCCTCGGTCGGTTCGGCAGCTAAGGGACGAGCTCGACGCTCTCGCTGGCGTCCTCCATTGTCTAAAAGATTCCGCCAGATATGAACCCTCTATACTCATCCCACTGAAGCTTCCACTAGAGCGGTGCACTAAGGCCTGCGTAGACTTTCGCAAGCTGATAGTCAGGTGCACTAAGCACTCTGGAGAGGAGGGAACCACCAGCTTCAGAGACTGGGCAAGACTTAGATACATGGACAATGACATCAACGGTTTCACGGCGATGTTGGCTGGCTATAAGGCCACCATCGCTATCGCTCTCGCCGATGCAAACCTATTAGGTAACCTGTTCCTTGTGCCAGCTACTTGACTGACCTAAGCGATCAGACATTCAAGCACGGTAACCCTCCACGTCCTAAACGAATACAAAGACATGATCCGAGACACGAAGCAAGACCTTGAGGCCCATCTCGAGGAGGTCACTGTCAAGTTGCAGTCTCTGACTAGGGATAGTAAAAGCTCCCCTAGATAAGAACCCGCCGACATAGAGCGCTTTCGAAACGAGCGGGAGACAACCGAACAGTGTCTCGAAATTTGCTCGCAGGTGTTGTCACATATCAATGGGCTGCGGCTTGTGCCGGTGGCCAAGGGGGAAGCAGCAAGCGGTACTATATCCGTAGGGCTATCGACATAGGACCTGACTCGTGCACACATTATGACTCTCTCGATACTGAAAGACTGTTGCGATAAACTTAGTGATACGCTAGGTCGACTGCGAGCCCTTAAAGAAGATACTAAGGGTAGACTCCAAATAGTGGAGGTTGCACTGGAGCAGAATAATACAAGCCCGGCCTAGGAAGTACGAAATGAGACCCGAAGTCTTGCAAGGGAGTTTAATAGTGTACGGCAGTGCCTCAGTATTTGCTCTAATGTATCTATTTGGGTCAACTCTGGCAAGGTTCATACGCTGGAGGATATTACGATAGGCAAGGATGGAAAGTAGATGCTTATTGCTACCCTCGGAGAGCTTTTTGACGCGAGACGGGTGCAACTAGGCCAGGGAGCAATGCAGGTAGTAGCGTCATCTTCTGATGTATCGCTGCAGGAGCTGTTTAGGGCGCAGAGCAGACGATAGTTCAATTGAGGTTTTAAATATAAGCGTAAGCTTAAACGAGCTTAATATAGTTTATCCTTAAGGCTCAGCTATTTGTATGCCTTCCTCCGGTTCTGAGTGGCCGCGTGAAGCCTTGAAAGGAAGGCGTCGCAAGTTTATTATCGGTATGCGATTCGGGCGCTCTAGGTCGATTCCGGATAGCCTCTGTAAGCCCCTGAATGGATATATCATTTATTGTTCCCTTGCATTGCTAAGAGTTGTCTTTGAGCTCCACACGACGGGTATCGTAGAGATAATTCTCAGTCGATACGAATAGTTAGACCGCGTCTGTGTGAAGCTTTACGTCGTGGGTATGGTGGGTCAGAAGGGTGGCTTGGTCGGGTGGTGTTTGAGGTTCGCTTAAAGATGGGAGGCCACCTGATAGATCAGGCGAGCCCAGTGAGCTTAGGGGGCGAGGGTCCTGATTCATACTTTATGTAACGCGATTGCTAGACGCGCAAGGTAGCATAGTTCGAGCGCTATTGCTGTTGTTAGTTGAGAGGTTTTGGGGGTTAAGCTAGTAGTAGAGTACTATAAATACCTCTGGAACGCGATGGCTAATATGCCCGTCACGTGAGCTCGTTAGCCGTATCATATGACCTTTGATAATATCATAATCTCTTCTTTGCTGATAAGATAAGATTTGTTGGTTACATAGTGTTTCGCCATATGCTAATAAGATTATTAAATCGTAGAATTATTATTAGATAGTAAAAGACGGGTAGAGGATTACTAGTCTATATTTCGAAAAACAAATAGAAATAAGTAATAGGTCTTAACCCGAGCTCCGGGCTCGGAGAACTACCCAGACTACTAACCTATAAGGCCTTAGTATTATTAGCTATGGTATAAAAACCTCTAATAGAAAAAGGTGGAGCACCCCGGCCGGCTATATAGGCACCTCCCCTCTACTCATATTGCTCTATGTCTTAGCGATTAGCGACGGCTCTAGATACTAGGAGACTCGATACCATTATCTGAAACTAATATCAACGTCACAATTACGTTTATATTATGATCTATCGAGAGGTTGCTATAACACAATTAAGGTGAGGGTATTGAAATAGTAGTCTAGATAAGACGCTAGAAATAGGGGGGTTGTCTATGTCCTCGGGATAGTGCCCCTGCTTAGTGACAGCTTGCTCTGAGATAAATCAACGTAAGCGACGTTTAATCGCTTTAATATGGGCTAATATATGATACCACCTATTCTCAAATCTTAACCTATATCGTTAAAGTTGGTGGGCTAATGACGAACGATGGGAGCCCACTTTAAGAAACGAAAGGATCTCGGGATTTTATTTGCTTCTAAACGATATAGATAAATTTAATCTGGACTCGACTCCATCAACTAGGAGCCGCAAGCTTCGATGATAGTTAGGCCTAGGAGTTGGTTCCTGGGGAGCCATGTGGTGTTTGTAACCCCCCTGCCCAACCTAGTGGCGCCACTACGTTAGTTTAATATAAAGCTAAATTAGATCCTCGCGGGGAGCATCTGGACCGCGATAAGAGCCGGATTCATCAATTAAGGTTTAGACCTAGCGGCTCTTAATACCACATTAGAAGCGTAATTACGAGTATTTTCACGGCTAAATAATCAATCTTGCAGGTTACGCGTACAAGAAAAAGAAGAAACGGGCCTCATAGTGCTCAATCAATTTAAAAGAGGAGAGGAAATGAGTTTTTTTTGGGCCTACTCGCTTACCCGATACACCTGACCTATAGGCCCTGTCCCCTACCCTATTGCTATTCTGAGCTGAGCTGAGCTTTAGAAGGGGCTCGCCTAGGCTCAGTACCCCTCTTTCAATCTTCTGATTTCTCTATTTTTACTTTACTAACACCACGATATTAACAACCGCCACCATAGTCCAACATGGCAGGCAGTAGCCCAAAAAGCCCATCTGCCGCATCGCCTCGGTCGCCTCAATCGCCTCAATCGCCAGAGGCTGACCAATCACCAGAGCAGGTCTAAGTGGGCGTCATCGAGGCTGATGAGGAAGTAGGCGAGGAGGATCCCACTCTGGGATCCGACGCTGAGAGCTCTACCGCTTCCCTGAGCTCGAGCATTCTTAATTACCGCACCATCAACGGCAGAACGTACCACAGCGAGAAAGGAAACGCTGCATACTGGTAGGCGCTAGTCTTGCCCTTGAAGTGAGCCCTGCTATCTGACCATTCCGCCAGGGGCGCCAATGATGAACGTCAAAGTGAAGCTATGGATATTAGGTAAGTTGAGGACTTTTTGCCTTCAAGTTTGACTATTAAATCGTGCCCGGCCCTGACGATTTTTTAGCCACCACATGTGGACCCTGTCCTAAGATGGAGCACTTCACTTGGCTCCTTTGAAGGATGATATGTAAGTACGTCCATATATCTTCAGCTAACACCCAGGTCTGTTTCTGACCGTGTCGTCATATATTAGAAAGCTCTTGATATTAGAACTAGAACCGGCAAGTGTAGATATCTCATGACGTGCCTAATCGCTGTGATCCTAATATCTTTGCAGGTATATGGGCTATGTGAGTTTGGCTGCTGTTCAACGAACGATTCTGTCCTGATGACTTGCGAATTAGCGATTTCGCCGACGAGTACCCCTAGTGCGAAGTTATCGGCACCGATATCTCCCCTATTCAGCCAGGCTGGGTCCCGCCTAACTGCAAATTGTAGGATACTATACCCCCCCACCAATTAATTGCTTCGTTTTTTAATCTTATTATTAGCGAGATCGAAGATTATAACTAAGAGTGGACATTTGACGCAGAGTCTTTTGACTACGTGCATTTCCGCTACCTAATCGGATGCATCCCTGACTAGATAGCACTATTCAAATAGGCATATCGGGTCCTTAAGCCAGGTGGTTAGATCGAGAGTTTCGAAGTCTCGCCAACTATGGTGAGCGACGATAATACCGTTGCGCCGGATTCTGCCCTGGCCCAGTGGGATAAAATTTTTATCGAAGCTTCAAAGAAGATGGGAAATAGCTTTACTGTGGTTACTAATTAAGTCCAAAGGCCGGCTATGGAGGAGGCTAGATTTGCCAACATCAAGGAGTGGAATGGCAAAGTAAGTTCAGCTATCTTATGACCGTTTGGTATTTAGCCAGGATATGCTAACAGTATCCCAAGTGTCCCATGAGCCCTTGGCCCAAAGACCCCAAGCTGAAAGAAATAGGCCGCTTCGGCCAAGTCTATGGCACCCAAGACCCTGAAGGCTTTATAAACTTTGTCGCCACCTTTCTGGGGTGGACGCCCGAGGAGATCCAAGTCTACCTTGCTCGTCTCAGAGGCGAGCTGCGAAACCTAAAAATCCACCCGTATGCCTTTCTTAAGACGGTTTGGGCGCAGAAGCCGTTAGACGCTGAGCCGTACACGACCGAGCCGGCCTAGACGGGGAAGGCTGAGGAATATACTGGCGAGTGGGTGTGTTTTCCGAATCTTTGGAGGGGCCAAGTCTACTTCTCTATTCCTTTACCCTCCTCGAGATTGATCTAGTAGCGAGAGGTTTGAGAATTTACTACGTTTTGACTACTATGTAGCTTTCTGTCTCTTTCCTGTCCCTGCCGCCTCTGTTGCATAAGCAACTTAATAAGCTTGATCGTCGTCCTGTGGGGTCCATCAGGTCGAAACAGAAGCACGGAGCAAGCGTATCGCGAAAAGCCATAATCGTTCGCTATAGGCCAATAAGATTACGATAAGATATGGCTAGTATCTAAAATCGTAGTCATCTATTATTAGATAGTAAAAAATGGGTAGAGATTACTAGCCTATATTCTTAGTAGTAGGCCTATTTTAAGGACCCTAAGCTTAGGGACCTAAACTAGGCAGCTAATTTAGTGGTTAGCCGAAATCGTCGAATAATTATTAACTAGGAAATGTCGCCGACGAAGTTTACTCGAGAAAGACGATGAATCCCGATCTAGGAAGACTTGATGGTGGGGTTTGTCCGAGATATTCGAGTAAATATCCCTAGCGAATTTTCGCTGGCAGAGTCTACTCGAGGTTTTCGGATAACCCTATTTAGCGAATTATCGTTGATAGGGTCTGCTCTAAGCTTTCGGATAGTCTTGTCTAACGAATTATCGCCAACCGGGTCTGTTCTAAATTTTCGTAAAACCCTCTTGAAGGAAATGTCGCTAAAGAATCTTATACGAGAATATCGATGAAACCCTGCCTAAGAAATTTCGCTGCTAGAGTCTACCCGTTCGTTTCGGAAAATCCCTTCTCTTGGTCCCTCAAGCCACTATGTCTCTCGCTGAACTGGTTGATCTCCCTATCACCTATGAAAACCGTCGGCTAAGCTACCGATAGTTTTTTTCTATGGGAGAATTTTTTTACGCTAGCAGACTATAGGGCAGCTAATAGTTTTTTTCTCGACTAGCTAATAGTTTCTAGAAAATAAGGTTCTAATAGGGTTAGGGTTAAGAAAATAAGATATATATAACTTTAAGCTATAAGAATTTTAAAAATAAAGTCCTTTTCTTAATAAGATTTTTCTAGAATTAATTATTAATTTATAAAGAAAATTAAGAGCAATTTTAATAAGGTAATCAATATAGCTAGCGCTACGCTAAAATTCCCTAACTACCGCTATTACCTAGCTACCTAGCCATATTAACTACCTCGCTAGCTATAACTAAGGTAATTCCTTAGCTAATAAGCTTTAACCTCTATTCTTCCTTTTTTATTTACTCTTTTATAAAGACTCTAACTTTTCTTAATTACTTATTTTTAACCTCTATCTCTATCTATATTCTAAGTACCTATAAGCCTTATAATTATAAATTATTTTACTTATATCCTTACTTTTTCTCTTCTAATTTATAAGACTTATAAAATTATAATTCTTTTTAACTAAATTTAGTAATATCTCTGCTAATAGCCTTATTAGCTTTCCCTCTATAAGATTAAGCCTACCCTAGAGTAAGCTATTAAGCTTAATCTTCTTTAGGGCTAAAAAGACCTTATAAGGCTACCTAAGCCTATTCCTCTAGGCCCTCCTATCTTATAACTTAGAGAGCCTATATAATAGGGCTTTCGCTATATTTTTAAACCTAATTACTTCTATATTAGCTCTAGGCTATAGCGAATTAGAGAGTACCTATAGGTCTTTTATAAGGTTTAGCAAAAGGGCTAAGATAGCTGGCCTTCTAAGGTAATAGCCTCGCCGCCTTTTATAGCTATTAAAAGCTATTAGCGAGCTAGCATAGCCTATTAATAGCTCTTTAAGTAAGGGCCTTATAGTAAATACTTTAAGGTCTTATTAAAAGGCAATAGCTCTAAAGCTCTCTTTTTTATAGAGGCTAAGGCTATCTTTAAGGCCTAAGCCCTAGCTATTAGAAGTAAGGAGGCTAAGGCTATAGAGTAGCTTAATAACTTTATTACTCTTAATCCTTAGCTTTAAAGGCTAAGATTAATAAGATATATAGCTAACTTTAATAGGGAAAAAGACTTTTTAAGAGAGCTATTTTCTCTTAATTTTTCCCTAATTAAAGAGTCTTTAAAAGAAACCTTTAATATTATAGCCTAATATATCCCCTATCATATATTATTTTTATTCCCTATATTTTCCCTTCTAAAACGCACTAACTAGAAGAGACCTGACTTCTATAAGTATAAGGCCCTTACTTAGACCTTACTTCTATAAGTATAAGGCCTTTACTTAGACCTTACTTCTATAAGTATAAGGCCCCTTATATATATATATTATTTATTATACCTTAGATAGATATTTAGCCCTTAAGCTATTAATAGATTTTAATTACCTTTAAGACCTTCTTAATTTATTACTAAGATATAACCGCCCTATTATATAAATAACGCTAAGACTCTCTATTAATAATAAACCTAGTATGCCTAGTTTATTCCCTTAGAAAATACTAAATATTATATATTAATAGCTTCTTATTTAGTATATTTCCGCGTTATATTATATAATACCTCTATTATTAAATAATATATTTTTTAATAAATAGAATACCTTATTTACTAGATTTTCCACTAGAGGACTATTACCTTATAATAGGACGCTACTAAATATCGCTAAACTTATAACTAAAATATAATAGCTTAGAGGTATAATTAATTAATTCTAGGGTTAGGTATAGAGTTAACCTATAATATTTACCTAATAATATTATAATAAAGATCTAAGAGAAATTATTAGACCTATAATACTTAAATTATTTATAGGATAGGCCTATAATATTATATCTTTCTTTATTAAAATAAAGGGATATTTTAGGCTTTTTCCCTAATATATTAATACTAGTATAAAGAAGGTATTTTTTATTATATCTCTTCTTTATAGAATCGCTAAAGTATAATTTAAATCTATCTAGAGGGACTTCTTAGAAAATAAAGATAAATCTAATTAAGACTAAGAAATTATTAATATTTTTATTAATTAAAGTAATTTCGAGGTAATTATTAAAGAAGCCTTTAGAATAATTAATAAAGAAAAATAAATTATTATTAAATTTTATAGCCTAACTTAAAATAAGTTATATATTATTTATTTTATAACTTTTTAATAACTTATATTTAAGGTTAAATAAGATAATAAAGCCTTTATAGAGATTTATTATTAAGGACTAAAGGAAAAAATTAAAGATAAACTTTATAAAATAAATAAACTTAATAACCTTAATTAATATATTAAGATAGCTATTAAGATTAATAAATAATAATATAAATAATATTAAGAGAGAATAGCTTAGAGGAATAAAGGCCGCGCTTCTTAATTTAACTTTTATTACCTTAATAAAAATAATAAATAGAATTAGGGATAAAGGAATAATAATAATAAAAATAAAGGAAATACCTTATATAATACCTAACTAAGACCTATAGATATTAGGAATATCTAATAAGATAAATCTTAAATTACTTATTATAATTATAGAAAGAAAAGATATTATAAAAATAATTATTTATCTCTTATTATAGCTAAAAGAAAATAAAGACCCTACTAGGACTAATAAGTTAATAGAATTACTTAATAAGATAATAAGAATAGATTTACCCCTATATTATCCTATAACTTATTATAAAATAATAAAAGTAAATAAATTATTATTATAATAAGATATATTAAAGGAATAATTAAAATAGATATACTTATAGATCTTTACCTTAAGGATAATAAAGATATTATATTTTATATTAATAACTTAGAACCCTAAATAATAGCCTAATAAGAAAAATAATATTAACCCTTAATCTAAGAAAAAGAACCTATTAAATAAGCTTAATAGCTATTAGATTAACTTCTTATATAATATACTTATTAATAGAATTACCCCGCGTAGTAATTTATATAATAAAATATATATAATTAGATATTCTTTATATCCCTTAATTAGATATTATAAGAAAATATTAAATTAATTAACCTTAAATAAGTTCTTATTTAAGAATATTTAAAGTATAATAAAGAGATTACTTAAGTTCTTAGTAATAAATTATTAAATAAAGGATATATTTAGTAAACCTTAAATTAGTATATTAAGATCTATAAAAACCTTACTTTTATATCTAAGTTTTTAATAATTTTAGTAAAAAAGAAATAAGAAATAATAGAAATATAATAAATACCCCTTTTTATAAATAATAACTATAGATAAGTATAACTAAGTTACCTTAATTATTATAAGATATTATAGATTAATTATATTTATTATAATTATAAAGAATATCTTAAAGAAAAATAATAATATAATACTTTTCTCTAGTATATATATAATAAATTAGTCTAAAATTCTTATTAGGCTTTTAATATAGAACCCTATTTATATATTAGGAGAATAATATATTATATTATTTTATTATAATATATATATAAACCTAAAGAATAGTATAATATATACCCTTAAGTAATTAAAGAATACTTATTATTATTATATATTAAATATATATATAATAAAATTATTATATTCTATGCGTAATAAAGTAATAAAGACCTATAAATATAAGAAATTATATTATAAATCTTATAAGAATTAGTAAAATAAAGTAAAGATAAAGATAATATATTATTAAAAAACTCTAAATATTACCTATAGAAGAGCTATAGGCGAGTAAAGAGCCTAAGGCGATTAATTAATCTCTTAAAAGAGCTTTATATATTATAAATAATATAATTAAATAAAGCCTTATATTAAAAGTATAAATTAAAGGTAAATAGCTTACCGCATTAACAAATTGCGGTATTAAAGGTAATTATATAGACCCTAAAAAGGTTAATAGCCTTTAGTTACCTTAGAAATATAAAAATTAACCTTATTAAATATAAAATCTTTTAAGAATACTCTTTAAGTATAATAAAGGATAGATTAGACGAGAGATTAATAACCTTAAAGTCTTAATATATAAAAAGAATTAAGGGATTAATCTTAATATTATTCTTATTTAAGATTATAACTTAGTATTA
>NW_003315711.1:0-15300 GCF_000151355.1 Fusarium vanettenii 77-13-4 | reverse complement strand
CCTAACCCTAACCCTAACCCTAACCCTAACCCTAACCCTAACCCTAACCCTAACCCTAACCCTAACCCTAACCCTAACCCTAACCCTAACCCTAACCCTAACCCTAACCCTAACCCTAACCCTAACCCTAACCCTAACCCTAACCCTAATTTATATAATTATTTTTTATTATTATTATTTTTATTTATTATAATATTTATATTTATTTAATTTTTCTATTATTAATAGAAATATAAAATCTTTAATTTAAGTTATTATTTAATATAAAAAATATCTTAATATTATAAAAAAATATCTAATTAATTCTCTAATTAAAATATAAATTAAAATATTATAATTATAAATACCTAAATATAAAATTATAGCTCTAATTTAATATAATATTAAATAAAATTCCTTAATTCTTTCTTTTAATAAAAACCTTAAAGTAATTAATCTTATAATTTATGACGGTATGGTTAGATCCAAGGGATAAACCGGTCATACTAGGTTTATATTAGCAGAGGATTATTAGCGTTATCTTAAACGAGGTATAATATTACGTCTAGTAATATACTTAAGGTATTAAGTATAACTAAGTTATATTAATAGCTAAGGTAGCTACTATATAAGAAAGTACAATAAGTATATTCTATATACTTATCTAGTCTTTAAGTCAAATATAGTCAAGTCGAGTTAAGTCATCGGCGTTTAACTTACATAGTCAAGAGAAATTAAACCGACTTTATTTAACTTATATATCTTCCTACCCTATGATTAGCTAATATAATAAGGTTAGCTTTCTGCCCGGCGTTACTACTCTCGACTATATTATAGCCGTAATACGAGGCTCCCCCTCCATTAGTCTTATCCCTAAGGCTAGCTTTAGAGACCAAGTATCGCCATGAGTAACTTAGACTTATAATTATTTCCTCTACTGACGCGATATTAGGTTATATCGAAAAATCGTCTTCCTGCCCTAAACTTATTACTATGCGCCATAGTAACCTTTCTCATTTAATCAATAAATTCGGCTTTGAGATACCTCGGTGTTCCATATGCTTCCGTGCTAACCGTTATCTATGCGTGGTGGCCGAAAGGAAATAACGTTATAACTTCTGCGTCGAGAAGAAGTATATAAACTATAATTTTAGCGGTATTTCTTCGTAAGCCTATAGGTTAGTACCTTCCTCGGTGGTAGGTATATGCTGACGTATTCTAGTTGCTCGCGTCTCTTAGGAAAAAGATCGTCTTAAAGAATAGAAAGAGAAAGCTAAGGTAGACCTTCTAGAGGCTTTATCCCGCTTATAGCGGCTTTATCGTCAAGAGAAGCATCTTCATGAGAAGGCTACTGAAATAATCTATCGTGGTTATAAGGACTTAGATAAGCTAGACGAGGCAGAGCATCGCGACGAAGAGGCTTATTATAACTTAGAGGCTCGGGCTCTATCCAAGGTTTAATTACTAAAAGATCATAGGGTCATTAATTAGAGTGCTATTCCTAAGTCTTCTTTATTTTCATTTAGCATTATTAATAGAAGTTCTTTAGAAGGCGCTATATATTAGTAAGGTATTCTAGGGGTTCCTATATATTTTCCGAGTCAGGGTAGTTTTTCTATTTAATAAAATATATTATTTTACTATTAATCTTATCTATATCGAGGATAGCTTCTATAGTATATTCTTCTAATCCGTCGACTTTGGTTTCTAATTCGTTATTAGTTTTAACTTAGATAATATCCTATGCTAATTCAAGTAATAAAATATAAAAGATTAAGTAAAGCTTAACCTTAGGTAATAAGTCCAATTCATAATTATATTTCGAGATTTTTTATTTAATTTTATAGGGTCTAATATATTTATAATCGAGTTTTTTATTTTATCGTTTCATTTTAATATTTTTTATTACAAGGTAGACTATATCTCCCTCTAAGAAGATTGGTCCTTTGATCCTTTTCTTATTAGCGTAGGCTATTATTCTATTTCTAATAAATTCAAGTTCTATTTTCATTTCTTTATATAGGTTACGCAATTAATCGCTAATAAGGATTACTTTAGGGTTAATAATAATATCTTATATTTATTAGTATATATCTAGCATAAATCCGAAGTTAGCATAGGCTAGTATAATCTTTATACTTTTATTTATAGCTATATTATAGGCTAGCTATATAGCTAATAGCTTCCTAACCTAGTTAGTCTATTCATAATTAATATAATATCGAAGGTATTATTCTAGGGTTTAATTTATATATTCTATTTATCTGTCTATCTCCTTATAGTATATAGTAGAGAGTTTATAGTTAATTCCTAAGTATCCTATAAGGCTTTGCTAGAATTTTAAAGTAAATAATAGTCCTCTATCTATAATAATTTCAAGCGGTATATTATATATTTTAATAATATAAAAATAGAAAAGGTAAGCGAATTCTTCGGCTATTATTAATTCTCTATAGGGTATAAAATAAGAAAATTTCATAAGTCTATCTACGATAATAAGAATACTATTATAGAAGTTTCTAATAGCTAGTTCTTCTAATAGGGGTAATTTCGTAATAAAGTCTATTATAATAGCTTCCCATAGTAGCTAAGATATTAATAGAGGCTACAATTTGCTATATAGCTTATAGCATCATGCCTTAGTTTTTACGCAAAGGTCATATTAGCTAATAATTATTATAATAATTTTCTTTATACTAGGGAAAGTATAGGTTATCTTAACTCATTCTAGGGTTTTATTAATTCCTTAATATCCATATAACTAGTAACTATATATTTCGCATATAAGGTCATATCATAACTCCTCTAGTACTTATTACTTATTTATTTTTTTATCGTCTAGGAGTTATTCATTATACTCCTAGATCTTCATAAGGAATAAATTACCTTATTCTACTATATAGGTTATATTTAGATATTACCGTTACTTAACGTATGCGATGGTTTATTATCATAGGTATCCTTCGGGTATGAAGTATAGTAATTATTCCTTAGTTCGGATTTTTCCTATATCTAGGTTAGGTCTTCGGCTAATAGCGTCTACCCTACTATTTTCCGATCCTTTGACGTAGATAATAATATAGTCGAATTCTAAGAGGTATTCGGCATATTATAGTTATTATCCGCTAAGTTCTTAGGTTATCGCAAAATAAGAGATATTCTTATAGTCTATATAGACCTTAATCTAATATCGGCTTCCTAGGAGGTAATATTAAAACTCCTTAAATGCATTAATAATCGCGAGGAATTCTTTATTATAGATAGGGTAATTAAGTTCTACTCTATATAGCTTATAGGAGTAAAATGCGATTAAGTATAATCGTCCTTTGTCATCTTATTATCCGATCTAGGCGCCTAGTGCAAAGTCTAAAGCATCTATTTCAAGCTCGATTAATTGAGATAGGTCAAATATCTTAAGTATTAGCTCGCTTAGGATAAATTCCTTAATTTTATTAAAGGCTTCTTTAGCCTTATTCTTAAATATAAAAATTTTATCCTTCTTTATGAGCTCCATTAATAATATAGCTATCTTTCTAAATGCTTTAAAGAACTTACGGTAATAATTAGCGAATCCGAGGAAGGCTTATATTTCCTTAATGTTAGTTAATTCCTTCTAGTCCCTAACTACTAAGACCTTCTTAGGATCTATATATATCTCATTATAAGAGATAATATATCCGAGAAATTCTACTTCCGAGGCATAGAATTTACTTTTCTCGGGTTCTACTAATAGGTTAGTATTCTATAGTATCTATAGTACCTTATAGACGTATTCTATATATTCTTCTTCCGTTTTAAAGAAGATAAGGATATTATCTAGGTAATATATAACGAATATATCTAGATATTCTTATAGTATATTATTAATTATTTATTAGAATATAATAGGTATATTAATAAGTCTAAAAGGCATAATAAGGTACTCGAATAGTCTATACTTAGTATAAAAAGCGGTTTTCTATTTTTATCTTTTCTTAATCTAAATAAGGTTATAGGCTCCTTTAAGGTTAAATATAGTAAAATACTTTATTCCAAAAAGTCAGTCCTTTAACTCGCTAATAAGAGGCAGCGATATATAATCCTTAACTATAATAGCATTAAGTATTTAGAAATCAATATAAAGTTAAAGTTTTCTATTCTTCTTCGGGATAAACATAATAAGGTATCTAATAGATAACTTACTTTCCCTAATATATCCTTTCTATATTATATCTTCGATATATTCCTTTAATACTAAGAGTTACGCTTCATTAAGTAAGTAGAGTTTACTAAAGCCAGGTTACTTCCTATCAATAAACTCAATTTTGAGGTCATATGAGGTATACTCTAGTAGACTTATCTCGAGTTCTTCCGCGAAGAGTTTCTTATAGATCCTATACTTCCATAGTATATTCTTAAGTTATTCTTTTTCTAGGTTTCCTTTCTTTAGTTTCTCGAGATCCTTCTTAAGTATATAGAACTATTATATAATTTATGCGATTATTCTTTATTATTATCATTTCTATCTATTATAATATTTATATTTTATCCCTATAGGTAGAGAGGTATCTTATATTTGCCTCTGCCTAACTTCTCTATTATTAGTAGAAGTTTAAGATCTCTAATCTAAGTTATTATCTAATATAGAGGATATCTCCGCATCGCAAGAGAGTATCTAGCCAATCCTCTAGTCGAAATATAGGTTAAAGCATTATAACCATAGGTACCCGAGCATAAGATTATAGCTCTAGTTTAATATAATATTAAATAAGATTCCTTAATTCTTTCCTTTAATAAAAACCTTAAGGTAATCAATCTCATAGTTAATAACTCTATTATCATAGTCAAAAGGTGTTCCTTCGAGGTTATATACTATATAGGGCTTATATTTATGCCTCTATAGTAGCTTAAGCCTATTCGCCGCTGCTAGGTTAAAGTAATTCTACTTAGCTCTGCTATCTACTAAAGCATTTAACTATTCTCCCTTGACTTATACTTTTAATTCTAAGCATTATCGCCTATATCCTCCGTCTATAGAGTAAAGGGCCTTTCGGGGTAACTTATTCCCGCGTTTATCTATCCATTGCCCTATATCAGACGGGGTATCTAGTTTTTTAACTTATTAAGGGCATAGTTAAGGTAGTTATATTCGCACTCACTATTAGCGCATGCCTCGTAATCGTAGTCGTCTTATTTATATAGCTATTCTTAATAGGCTTATTCTACGATCTAGCCGTTATTGGGGTAATCGCTATGATTCCTTCCTTTCCTAGGGTAGACCTTATCGAGGTCGCTATTTCTAATATAATCGGCATAGTCTTATAAGATCTAATCTATAGGTCCTTAATCTTCTCCGAGGTATAGTTAGATACTTCGATACTATTCCTTATCTTCTTATTTTCCTATATATATAAGGAAATTAAACCCTTCCTTCGCTATTTATTCGAATCTATTATATATAACTAGGATATATTTTCTATATCTTAGGCATGTATCTTTATTATAAAGTATTACCTCTATACTAGGGTAGCTTCCTTCTAGGGCTTACCTTTCTTCCGTCATGGTTTTCCATATGGCGATAATAAACTATTATTCGAGGGTAATAGATCCGTCCCTTTTGGGGATAAAATAGATATTAGCTACGCCGATCCCCTCGTTCTATCCATGGATTCTATATTAATAGGTTTCATAAGCAAGGTAAGGCTTATTATTAGGTCCCTATAGTTATATAGGAAAACAGTCGTATTCCTATTTACTCTAGATATATATACTATAATAGTAGTCCTTATAGGAGATCTATGAGATTTCTTCGTATCGGGGGTATATTAATCGGGTACGCTTATTATTCCTTATGTCATAGCATAGTCCCTATTATGAGTTTATGGCTGTTTCTTCGTGATATACTCGGATAGGGATATCTTCTATGTCTAAGTCGCTTTCCTCCTCTTATTTTATTAATCTAGAGGTTCCTAGTTCCCCTTAAGTAGTTCTAAGGATTTATTTTTACTATTTCTTAATTTTATAGTTATTCTATTCATACTTATATATTGCCTAATATAGGTCTTTATATTGTGCTCCTATAATACCGATAGAGTTATACCAGTAGAAAACTTAGTATCCCTCCGTCTCGTACTATAGGTATAGTTTATTATTAGGCTAATATAGTAGGGGGATTAAGAAATAGTCTTATTTCTACTTTTCCTCTTTATATTCCTCACACTAATAGTATTAGCATAATATCTATAAAATACTAGGGTATTCCTTATATATTAGGTAGGTTCGCATATTATCTTATTTATTAAATAGTACTTCTAGATATTATAGGTCCTCGATCATTATCTAGTAATATACGCGGATATATATATCTTATATATCGGTAATATCTATATATTCCCTTGCGGTCTAGATATACCGTTCTCGCAGCGAGTTCTAATATCGGTTGCTACGTTCGTCATAGAGTTACGGGTAGTATTCCTCCTTCCATAGGTAATCGTCCGTCCTAGGGTTCTATTGGTTTCGAATCCGGGCTATTACTAGTTATCGCTAAGCCTCTATCCTAGCGCCATAGTTAGGGTCCTTATTATATCGCTTAATTCGTCTAGTTACTGCGATAGTCTTAGCGTTAGGGTTCTTATTAGGTTTACTAGTTAGTTCGGGTAATAGCTTCTATCCCGACCTATCTATAAGGTAAAGCTATTCCGTCTTCGGGGGTTTTATTATAGTATACCGTGGCTTCGGTTAAGGGTAATTATTATACCTAAATTATTCCTTAGTGAGGTATACTTAGCCGTAGGGCATAGTAACTTCTCCTAGTTCCAGACCGGTATTATTATACCTAGTCCAGGCTATACTAAGTATCTTAGTTATTTAAAGAGCCATCTATAGTTCATTATTAGCCTATGCGAATCTTACCTATTTTCTACCTTCGGGGAGTCGCTATTACTATAGCTAATAGCGGCCTTCCTTAATATTATACTACTTCTTATAGTAGATCTTCTCGATATAGTTTATCTTATAGCAATATCGGCATTTAAGTCCATAGTAATCGCATTTCCTCTATTAGGTTACTCTAAGTTTCATAAGTCCTATATAGGTTCTATAGGATATATTATTTTATCGGTATCGTCCTTAGTAGGCATTGAACCGAGGTTTCTAATAGTTTTCTTTACCGTTGCGGGGGTTCTAGAGTTTCTTCTAAGAGAACTATTAATCGTCGATCTTAATTACTCGGCTAATATAATCGACGAGATTATTAAGCCGGTCTTCCTTATAGAGTTCGGCCTATACCTCCTTCTTAAGCCTATTAAAGAAAAAGGATATTAAGGGTTCCTAATCCTAGTTAAGCTTTAAGGCGAGCTAGAGGTACTTAGTGCTATATTCCGATGCAGAGCGAGTTTATTAGAGTGCCTTAATTTCTCTTTCTGCCTAGGCCTTTTTATCTACTATTCTAAAAGCTTATTAAAGCGCGGCTTCGAAGGTTTTAAAGCTAGAGTAGAGGTTTATAGTCCGGGGCGAGTATTCATTGAGTAGTTTAATGAGGTATTCCCTTATAGTGGGTTCGAACTAGGCTACAGCGTGCTTAGTAAGATACCTAGCGGCATATTAGACCTTACTAGATGCCATAGTAAACTAGGTAGGGTAATAGAGCATAAATGCGCATAGCTATATAAGAAACATTAGTAATTTATACGCGGTACTATTAAACTTCTCTAATTATTCTAGCTTTAGGATTTCTCTAATATCTTTGCCCTTTATAGCGGTAACCGCTATATTATTAATATTCTAGATATTCTTATAGTATTACTAGTTTTAGACTTACTAAGTAGTAGCTATGCGGTCGACGAGTCCTCTAAGTTCCTCTATTTTAGTGGTCATAATAGTAACCTAGGCATAGAGTTACTTGACTTCTTCGTCGTCGCTATCTATTTCTTCATCGCCGTTAGGATCATCCTAAGCTAGTATGATAGAGATGGGTAGGTAATTAGTAGGTAGAACCTACTAGTAATTATTACTAGGAGTAGCTTAAGTAGCTATTGCGTTTAATATTATCTAAGGTAACGCAAGTAATCCTCTAAATAAGAGCTATTAACATATAATAATATAGTTAGATCTAAGGGATAAACTAGTTATACTAGGTTTATATTAGCAGAGGATTATTAGTATTATCTTAAACGAGGTATAATATCACGTCTAGTAATATACTCAAGGTATTAAGTATAACTAAGTTATATTAATAGCTAAGGTAGCTACTATATAAGAAAGTGTAATAAGTATATTCTATATACTTATCTAGTCTTTGAGTTAAATATAGTCGAGTTAAGTCAAGTTATCGGCGTTTAACTTATATAGTCGAGAGAAGTTAAACCGACTTCATTCGACTTATATATCTTCCTGCCCTATAATTGGCTAACATAGTGGGGTTAGCTTTCTGCCCGGCGTTACCGCTCTCGACCATATCATGGCCGTGACAGGACTCGCCTAGCTATTACCGCCTTTGCCCTTATCTACTTAGCTACTTTAGAAATATTAAGTAAATCCTAGGAGTTAAAGTACCTTACCTAGCCTAGTCTCTTTACCTATGCTAAATCCTAGTCTATATCCTCTTCTAAGTTGCCCTTTTAGAGCCGCATAGTATCTTCTACTTTTAACTTAGCCTAGCTATTAATAATAATCTTTTCTATAGCGCTATCTCTTATTATACTAGTACTATCTAATATATTATTAATATTATTATAGTCTCAAATGATCTAATACCGCATATACTTTCTATATATCTAAGTTTATAATCGAACTTTAGTCTATTAATTCTCTGCGGCCTTATATCCTATCTCTCTCTAGTAACGGGTAATATTATCCCGTGCCGTTATGAGATACCTATATATAGCGTAGCTATAACTATATAGTACGTCGAGTAGTTTAATTACCGCGCTACCGTTAGCCGGGAGTTAACTAAGTTTCGGATCGGCTAAATCTATAGTACTATAATAATCCTTAATATCCTTTAGCGTCTATCTTATTATTTAATGCTCGTGCTAGAAATACGACTCGATATTAGCACCGGGCTAAATTACTACTCTATAATCATAGTAGATAAGCATCTAGTACTCCTTATTGAGTTAGGCAATATTATCTATGCTCTACTATAATGCCTTTAGCTAATAACTAAAGCTTTTAATAAAATAAGTTAAAAATACTATTATATAGTCCTTTTTAACTATAAACCCCTTTCCTCTATAACCCTAACCCTAATTAGTTACTAGCTAACCCTAACCCTAGTATTAGGAAATTTTAGACTAATTAGCGACTTAATCTAACTCTAAGCGATATTACTCTAAAGCATAGATAGCAAAACACGATTTATATAGGCGATTTTACTTAAATCGCCGGAGAATAAGACCTAGGCTTAACTTAATTAACCCGATACTAATAGTTTAACTTCGTCGTCCGATCCTATACTATTACTGCGGATTAAGCTAGTATCTCCCTGCGGAACTACTCCTCGAGTATAACTAGAAGCATTATAGTTAGTAATACTATTAGGCAGCTATACCGGTATAAGCTCTATAGCTTACCTAGCTTAGCGTAATACCTAATATCTATAATAATTATATAATACTTATCGACGAATATTCGCTATAATAAGCCTATATATAATAACCTATCTATATATCCTAAAAATTTAGCACTAGAAATAATATCTATGCTAACGACTACTAGCTATACCGCCCGCGGTATGCCCTCTCGCCCGGTATATAGCGACGACCTAAACTAGATATAATCGACGCCTATAGCTATTACTCACGTAACTAAGTTATCTATAAGCGCCACGAATAGCACTACTACGATACTTATCCCTATCTCCTATATTACTACTAATAGTATAAATAATATACTCTTTCTAGCCCCTATCGGTAGTATATTAATCGCTATCTAACTTATCTTTAATGATATAATTAATTGTATGCTCTCGGCTTACTTATTAGACCGCTAAGTCGCCTCTGGTCCTAATAGCGTTTATAACCCGTCGGCTATATCCTCCTTTATATCTTATCCCGCTTTATTAGTCTTTGCCCGCTTATGCCTAGTTATCTAAGCTAAGCTATTAATACTTTATTGCCCCTCCGCTTAATGCTTACCCTTGTGCTTACCCTTACGCTTTAGCCCCTTCTCTTCTATACTCTCCCCCTCTAAAAACTAATATTATAGCTTACTAATCTCCTTAAATATTATAATTATTTCCGGCTATAGCTTCCCGGGGAAGCTAATATATATAGTATAATACTACCTCGCGATCTATATCCTATATATTAACTATAAATCCTAAATAATATTCTAGCTTCCTTTATAGTTAATCGGCTCGCCTATTATTAGATTAATATTAATATTATTATCCTCGTCCTTATCCTCTATTTAGCTCTTAAGCTATTTCGTAATTAGCCCTCGGATTTATTATCTTATTTCGATCGCGATCGGCCGGTATTATCTTACCTTGATTCTCGCCCCTATGCCTGCCTATATTACTCGCGCTAGCTATCTACTAAGCCGGTTAGTATCCTATACCCGCGACCTATTATCTCTCTATATAAATTCTAGTTACTCTCTGCGTAGCTCGGCTAGCTTATACTTCCGCCGTAGTACCTATTTAGCCGGTATTAATTATATTATATATCTAATTATTATATGCCTAATTAGCTCGGGGATAAACTATGCTACCTTGCGGGCATTATCGTAGATCGCCTTTATCTTATCTCGGTCTATAATAATTATAACCTGCCTATCTATTACGAAGATATTCTATATAAGCTACTATAAGTCGTAGTGCCGTAGCGTTATTACCTCTAGACCCCGACCCGGGAGTCTGCCCTATATATGTATAAGTACTATAAGTACCTTACGAAGTAATTATAAGTCTCGAAGCTATTTCTTAACTCTATATCGCTTCTAATAGTTTTATGCTAAGTCCTAAATCGATAGTTCTATTAGCCTTATCGCCTTAGCCGGCCTAGGTTCTAGCTAATTATTCTTCGGGTTAATCGCAAATAATTGGCCTACCCCTAGCCGTATTATACTATTAATAATCCTACCTATATTAATCTTTTGGCTAACTTTCTCTTATATCCCTCTAAATAGTTAACCTAGTAATTTCTATGCTTTAATAACTTAATTACGGAGTATATAAGTAAAATCGTCGATTATGATCCGCTTGCCGTTATAGAATAATACCTCTCTATTCTCGGCCTATTATATTAATAGCTACCTGCCTATTTTCTTATGCTAGCCTTTCCTATATATTATCTACCTAATAATAGTATTAATAATAGTATAAATACTAATATATATCTATATAATATATTAATCCCGAAATATAAGTATTGCCTTTGCCCTGAGCTTATCTTAATCCTAGGGCTAATTCTTAAATATCGCCTCTAAAAAAAATAGCTAAGCCTATTATAGTATAGCTATTAGTATACTAATATATAAGTATAGCTCTATATAACTAAGCGGGCATAGTTAGATGCCTAGTGCTATATAAAAGCATAGTAGCGGGTTTATATATATATTACCTCTAATATAAGCTTTAATTAAAGTAATAATAAATAAATAAATAGCCCTATTAAGCGCTCTATGCTACTAAGCGGTTATGCCCTTATTATTTATTGCCTTATTATTATTATTATCGTCGTTATTACTCTTATCCTCCCTATCTCTATTACTATAGAAGCCACTATTATGACTGCTAGGAAATCTATTGCCCTCGAGCTCGTCTATTATATTATATAGTAAGCTCTACTAGTCATCCGTAAAGCAAATAGCCCACCGCTTAAATGCCTCTTTATATCCGATATAATATACTCGCTAGTAAAAGCTTAAATACCGATAACTAATAGACTAATACTTACTTATCGATACCTCTTTACCTTTTTATCTAAATAGTATTCTACTTAGACTTATTGCTATTATATTAGTAAGCTATTAAAGCATCTCTATCGGCATATTATTAAGTCGCTAATAATAGCGGTTAACCTCGCGATTAAAGCTTTACCCGAGCCGCTATAATAATTATTATTCTTAGACCGCTTACTTATCTTCTAGCTAGACTCGCCTAGCTATTACTACCTTTACCCTTATCTACTCGGCTACTTTAGAAATATTAAGTAAATCCCGGGAGTTAAAGTACCTTACCTAGCCTAGTCTCTTTACCTATGCTAAATCCCGGTCTATATCCTCTTCTAAGTCGCCCTTTTAGAGCTATATAGTATCTTCTACTTTTAGCTCGGCCTAGCTATTAATAATAATCTTTTTTATAGCGCTATCTCTTATTATACTAATACTATCTAATATATTATTAATATTATTATAGTCTTAAATAATCTAATACTATATATACTTTCTATATATTTAAGTTTATAATCGAACTTTAATCTATCGATTCTTTATAGCCTTATATCCTATCTCTCTCTAGTAACGGGTAATATTATTCTATGCCATTATAAGATACCTATATGCGGCATAGCTATAACCATATAGTATATTAAGTAGTTTAACTACCGCGCTACTATTAGCCGGGAGTTAACTAAGTTTTAGATCGGCTAAATCTATAGTATTATAGTAGTCCTTAATATCTTTTAGCGTCTATCCTATTATTTAATACTCATACTAGAAATGCGACTTAATATTAATACTAGGCCGAATTACTACTCTATAATCATAGTAGATAAGTATCTAATGCTCCTTATTAAGTTAGGTAATAGTATCTATGCTCTACTATAATACTTTTAGCTAATAACTAAAGCTTTTAATAAAACGAATTAAAAATACTATTATATAGTTCTTTTTAACTATGAACCCCTTTCTTCTATAACCTTAACCCTAACTAGCTACTAGCTAACCCTAACCCTAGTATTAGGAAATTTTAGACTAATTAGCGACTTAATCTAACTCTAAGCGATATTACTCTAAAGCATAGATAGCAAAATATGATTTATATAGGCGATTTTACTTAAATCGCCAGAGAATAAGACCTAGGGTTAATAATAATATCTCTTAATTATTAGTAGGTATCTAGTATAAATCTAAAATTTATATATATTAATATAATCTTAATACTTTTATTTATAGCTATATTATATACTAGCTAAGTAGCTAATAGCTTCTTAACCTAGTTAATTTATTTATAGTTAATATAGTATTAAAGGTATTATTTTAATATTTAATTTATATATTTAGTTTATCTATTTATCTCCTTATAGTATATAATAGAGAGTTTATAGTTAATTCCTAGGTATTCTATAAGGCTTTATTAAAATTTCAAAGTAAATAATAATTCTCTATCTATAATAATTTTAAGTAAGATATTATATATCTTAGTAATATAAAAATAGAAAAAGTAAATAAATTTTTTAGCTATTATTAATTCTCTATAAGGTATAAAATAAAAAAATTTTATAAATTTATTTATAATAATAAGAATATTATTATAGAAGTTATTAGTAGTTAATTCTTTTAATAAGGGTAATTTTATAATAAAGTCTATTATAATAGCTTCCTATATTAATTAAGATATTAATAGGGGCTATAGCTTACTATAGGGCTTATAGTATTATGCCTTAGTTTTTATATAAAGGTTATATTAATTAATAATTATTATAATAATTTTCTTTATATTAAGAAATATATAAATTATCTTAATTTATTCTAAGGTTTTATTAATTCCTTAGTATTTATATAATTAGTAATTATATATTTCGCGTATAAGATTATATTATAATTCTTTTAATACTTATTACTTATTTATTTTTGTATTATCTAGGAGTTATTTATTATATTTTAAGATCTTCCTAGGGAATAAATTACCTTATTCTATTATATAGGTTATATTTAGATATCGCTATTACTTAATATATATAATAGTTTATTATTATAGGTATCCTTTAGGTATAAAGTATAATAATTATTCCTTAGTTTAGATTTTTCTTATATCTAAGTTAGGTCTTTAGCTAATAATATTTACTTTATTATTTTTTAATCCTTTAATATAAATAATAATATAATTAAATTCTAAGAGGTATTTAATATAATATAGTTATTATCTACTAAGTTCTTAGGTTATCGCAAAATAAGAAATATTCTTATAGTCTATATAGACCTTAATCTAGTATTAGCTTCCTAAGAGGTAATATTAAAACTCCTTAAATATATTAATAATTATAAGAAATTCTTTATTATAAATAAGGTAATTAAATTCTATTTTATATAGCTTATAAGAATAGAATATAATTAAATATAATTATCTTTTATTATCTTATTATTTAATCTAAGCGCCTAATATAAACTCTAAGGTATTTATTTTAAGCTTAATTAATTAAGATAAATCGAATATCTTAAGTATAAGTTCGCTTAGGATAAATTCCTTAATTTTATTAAAGGCTTTTTTAGCTTTATTCCTAAATATAAAGATCTTATCTTTTTTTATAAGCTCTATTAATAATATAGCTATTTTCCTCAATGCCTTAAGAAACTTATAATAGTAATTAATAAATCTAAGGAAGGCTTATATTTCCTTAATATTAAATAATTCTTTTTAGTCCTTAATTACTAAGACCTTCTTAGGATTTATATATATCTTATTATAAGAGATAATATATCTAAGGAATTCTATTTCTAAGGCATAGAATTTACTTTTCTCGGGTTCTACTAATAGGTTAATATTCTATAGTATTTATAATACCTTATAAATATATTCTATATATTCTTTTTTTATTTTAAAGAAAATAAAAATATTATCTAAGTAATATATAATAAATATATCTAGATATTCTTATAATATATTATTAATTATTTATTAGAATATAATAGGTATATTAATAAGTCTAAAAGGCATAATAAGGTACTTAAATAATTTATACTTAGTATAAAAAGTAGTTTTTTATTTATATCTTTCCTTAATTTAAATAAAATTATAGGCTCCCTTAAGGTTAAGTATAATAAAATACTTTATTCTAAAAAATTAATCTTTTAACTTATTAATAAGAGATAATAATATATAATCCTTAATTATAATAATATTAAGTATTTAGAAATTAATATAGAATTAGAGTTTTTTATTTTTTTTTAAAATAAATATAATAAGGTATTTAATAAATAATTTACTTTCCTTAATATATCCTTTCTATATTATATTTTTAATATATTCTTTTAATACTAGAAATTATATTTTATTAAGTAAATAAAGTTTATTAAAGCTAGGTTATTTCTTATTAATAAATTTAATCTTAAGGTTATATAAGGTATACTCTAATAGACCTATCTTAAGTTCTTCCGCGAAGAGTTTCTTATAGATTC
>NW_003315710.1:12052-16349 GCF_000151355.1 Fusarium vanettenii 77-13-4 | reverse complement strand
AATACCTTTAATAAGATTAAGGAATTTATCTTAAGCGAATTAATACTTAAGATATTTAATTTATCTTAATAAATTAAACTTAAAATAAGTACCTTAGATTTACCCTAGGCGCCTAGATAAGATAATAAGATAATAAAAGATAATTATACCTAATTATATTTTACTTTTATAAGCTATATAGAATAGAATTTAATTATCTTATTTATAATAAAGAATTTCTTATAATTATTAATATATTTAAGGAATTCTAATATTACCTCTTAGGAAGCTAATATTAGATTAAGGTTTATATAAATTATAAGAATATTTCTTATTTTATAATAACCTAAGAACTTAGCGGATAATAATTATAATATATTAAATACCTCTTAGAATTTAATTATATTATTATCTATATTAAGGGATTAAAAAATAGCTAAGTAGATATTATTAGCTAGAGACTTAATCTAGATATAAAAAAGATCTAAACTAAGGAATAATTATTATATTTTATAACCGAAGAATACTTATAATAACGAATTATTATATCTATTAAGTAATAATAATATCTAAATATAACCTATATAATAGAATAAGGTAATCTACTCCTTATAAAGATCCTAGAATATAATAAATAACTTTTAGATAATAAAAAAATAGATAAATAATAAATATTAAAGAAATTATAATATAACCTTATACGCAAAATATATAATTATTAGTTATATAGATACTAAGGAATTAATAAAACCTTAGAATAAATTAAGATAATATATACCTTTCTTAATATAAAGAAAATCGCTTTAATAATTATTAATTAATGCGATCTCTATATAAAAACTAAGGCATAATACTATAAGCTATATAATAAATTATAACCCCTATTAATACCTTAGTTACTATAAGAAGCTATTATAATAGATTTTATTATAAAATTACCTTTATTAGAAGAATTAGCTATTAAAAACTTCTATAATAATATTTTTATTATTATAAATAGACTTATAAAATTTTCCTATTTTATATCCTATAGAGAATTAATAATAGCCAAAGAATTTACTTACCTCTTTTACTTTTATATCGCTAAAATATATAATATATTACTCGAGATTATTATTAATCGAGGATTATTATTTACTTTAAAATTATAATAAAGCCTTATAAGATACTTAGGAATTAACTATAAACTCTTTATTATTTATTATAAGGAGATAAATAGATAGACTAAATAAATAAACTAAATATTAAAATAATACTTTTAATATTATATTAATTATAAATAAACTAACGAAGTTAAGAAACTATTAGCCGCTTAGCTAGCTTATAATATAGCTATAAATAAAAATATAAAGATTATATTAATATATATTAATTTTAGATTTATTTTAGATATTTACTAATAATTATAAAATATTATTATTAACCCTAAGGTAATCCTTATTAATAATTAATTATATAACTTATATAAAGAAATAAGAATAGAACTTAAGTTTATTAAGAATAAAATAATAAAATATACTAATAAGAAAAGAATTAAGGGACTAATCCTCTTAGAGGGAGATATAGTCTTATTTATAATAAAAAATATTAAAATAAAATAATAAAATAAAAAACTTAATTATAAATATATTAAATCCTATAAAATTAAATAAAAAATCTTAGAATATAACTATAAATTAGATTTACCCCCTAAGGTTAAGCTTTATTTAATCTTTTATATCTTATTACTTAAATCTACTAATACTATTATTATTAAAACTAATAATAAATTAAAAGCTAAAGTTAATAGACTAAAAGAATATATTATAGAAATTATCCTTAATATAGATAAGATTAATAGAAAAATAATATATTTTATTAAATAGATAAATTACTTAGATTTAGAAAATATATAAGAACCTCTAAAATACCTTACTAAATATATAATACCTTCTAAAGAATTTCTACTAATAATACTAAATATAGGCTTATTAAGGCTAATAATATTCTAATTAATTAAGTTAATAGCCCTAAAAGAATATACCTTTATAATAATAAATAACTCCTCGTAGAGCTCGCTTAACTCCTCTAAGGTATATAGGCCGCACTTAAAGGCCTTATTACTATGCGCTTTAAGTAACCTCTTTTATTTCTAGATATAAGTAAGCTTAGCTATCGCTTCCTCTAAGGTAGCCTCTACCTTAGCCTCTTTATCCTCTAGGCGCTTATACTCTTAGATATTTTTTATAATTATAAAAAATTAGTTAATAATTATAAAAAAATATTAATATATACCTATAGAAGGAAGCTATATTAGCGCTATTATATATTACTTTTATATTAATATAATTAGAATAGCGATTAGAATAATTAGAAATTACCTTATAGGATAAGCCTTAGCGAAAATAATAAATATAAGGTATAATCTTAGAATTAAAAGCCTTAATATAAGCGGTAAGACCTTATATTTTAGAAAGTTTTTATAAAAAGATATACTTAGAAACTTAGCTTAATATTATATTAATAAAAAAAGATTTTTATAAGTTAGAGTTACTTATTAATAATACTTAGTCGCTAAAATTAGTCTTAAGGATAAGATTAATAGAGGAAAGAACCTTATATTATAGCTATAATATAGGCTAGGCGGGGAAGCATAGTAGAAATACTTTAACTAAGTAGGGACTAAATAATATTTATATTAGTCTAAGGACTAAATATTAAATATATTAGTCTTACCTTAGACTAAATAAAGAGAGTATTAATCTAAGGATTAACTATAGGTATATAGGATATATTTATTATATTTTCTTATATAATAGCTACCTTAGTTATTAATATTACTTAGTTATACTTAATACCTTAAATATATTACTAGATATAATATTATATTACCCTTTAAGGTTATATAATATTCTCCTTTATTAATATAAACTAGTATAACTAGTTTATCCCTTAGGAATCCCATAATTATTATAACTAAGGTAAGAGAAGTAAATAAGGTATTTAACTTATAGAAGAGTTATATCTTAGCTCATTAAATCTTTGAAACCCTCGCTAGATTCTAAGCGCTTATTTCTCGCAATTAATCGATTAAAGTATTAATTGACCGCTAATTCTATAGAGGATAGCATATTAAAGAAGTTAGGCTTATTAAAGAAAAAATTACTAGTAGAGTTTTCTTCCTTACTAGCTATATTTTAATTAATATCTAATTATAAGGGAATTATATTAGATATTACGTCTTTAATAGAATAGGTAATTAAAGGCTTATAAGAGTAATTACGGAACTCTAGGTTATTTATTATATAGAGTAGGGGGTAAAATAATAGATAATCTTATAGAGCTATGGCTAAATAGCTTTAAGTAAAAGCGTAATTAGCACCAGGTAGGAAGGAAGTAGAAGCTAAGTAGGGAGGGATCTAGCGGGAGGGCAAGCGCTCCCTTTTATAAGGGGACACTGCTGCCTAAGGACGCGTCTGACGATAGGACGCGTCTAACGATAGATGCGGTCAGCTATTGCCAAGACCACACGAGGTAACGTGACTGGTTAGTACGGGAGGAGGAGGAGGAGGAGGAGTAGGGAGGGAGGAGTCTTACTTGCAGAACGGGGTGGGGCATAAGACCTTTCGTCTCTTCGTTCCTCAAGGCATTGCCGTGGCGCACGGTGGCTCAAAGAGTGGCGCAGAAACTATGATGAAGGAACTATGGCGCAGCTCGCACGGAGCGCCAAGCGGCCCGAGCTTAAGTTAAGGTGGGCGCGGAAGAAAGAACCTTTCGTTCCTTAAGGCATATCATGGCGGGCAGCATCCTACTTTTCAGTCCCTCGATTATCCCTCTCCTAAATTTCTATGATACCCTATTCTATGGCATTTTTGGCCCCTTTCTTAGCTATGAGCCATGCCAGGGCCGTCGGCTAGTACGGTGAGATAGCTACTCCTTAGTGACCTTTACTTTAAGTATTATAATTTAGATCGGGTATAGTAGATAGCGTAGTAGATTATTGCGGAGGCGGAGCGAAACCACGTTAGGCGGGCGGTAATATGCGGCGACCTATTAATGAGCTATATAATATAGCTAATATATATGCTATCTGCGTGTTACTGCTTTATTAGTCTTCTTAGCGATATTATGCCGTGAGTTTATATTATACTCGGTAACTATGACCTCGCTTATTATCGCGACTATTAGACTATAGCCCTTAATGCTCTTAATATTAAATACTTAGCCCCGTATATATCGCTATATAATATCGTCGCTTACTATGAATAGGATAGCTAATATGTCTTATTATTGTTATTTTATAAGGAGTAAGATGAGCTAATAGAGGCTATGGCGGCTT
>NW_003315710.1:0-12002 GCF_000151355.1 Fusarium vanettenii 77-13-4 | reverse complement strand
ACCTCGGAAAAAATTACTAGTAGAGTTTTCTTCCTTACTAGCTATATTTTAATTAATATCTAATTATAAGGGAATTATATTAGATATTACGTCTTTAATAGAATAGGTAATTAAAGGCTTATAAGAGTAATTACGGAACTCTAGGTTATTTATTATATAGAGTAGGGGGTAAAATAATAGATAATCTTATAGAGCTATGGCTAAATAGCTTTAAGTAAAAGCGTAATTAGCACTAGGTAGGAAGGAAGTAGAAGCTAAGTAGGGAGGGATCTAGCGGGAGGGTAAGCGCTCCCTTTTATAAGGGGACGCTGCTGCCTAAGGACGCGTCTGACGATAGGACGCGTCTAACGATAGATGCGGTCAGCTATTGCCAAGACCACACGAGGTAACGTGACTGGTTAGTACGGGAGGAGGAGGAGGAGGAGGAGTGGGGAGGGAGGAGTCTTACTTGCAGAACGGGGTGGGGCATAAGACCTTTCGTCTCTTCGTTCCTCAAGGCATTGCCGTGGCGCACGGTGGCTCAAAGAGTGGCGCAGAAACTGTGATGAAGGAACTGTGGCGCAGCTCGCACGGAGCGCCAAGCGGCCCGAGCTTGAGTTAAGGTGGGCGCGGAAGAAAGAACCTTTCGTTCCTTAAGGCACATCATGGCGGGCAGCATCCTACTTTTCAGTCCCTCGATTGTCCCTCTCCTAAATTTCTATGATACCCTATTCTATGGCATTTTTGGCCCCTTTCTTAGCTATGAGCCATGCCAGGGCCGTCGGCTAGTACGGTGAGATAGCTACTCCTTAGTGACCTTTACTTTAAGTATTATAATTTAGATCGGGTGTAGTAGATAGCGTAGTAGATTATTGCGGAGGCGGAGCGAAACCACGTTAGGCGGGCGGTAATATGCGGCGACCTATTAATGAGCTGTATAATATAGCTAATATATATGCTATCTGCGTGTTACCGCTTTATTAGTCTTCTTAGCGATATTATGCCGTGAGTTTATATTATACTCGGTAACTATGACCTCGCTTATTATCGCGACTATTAGACTATAGCCCTTAATGCTCTTAATATTAAATACTTAGCCCCGTATATATCGCTATATAATATCGTCGCTTACTATGAATAGGATAGCTAATATGTCTTATTATTGTTATTTTATAAGGAGTAAGACGAGCTAATAGAGGCTATGGCGGCTTTAGGCCCCGATGAGGCGAGTAAGATAGTTATCTTTACTTATCTCGTAATTAATAAGGCTATTATATAGCGGTATATAATTGGTATTATTGTCGAAAATCCTCGCGCGGCGAACTCTATTATGCACCGCGGCTTAACAGGCCCGGATCAGTTTGCCTCTCTAGCCTAGATATTCACGAGGTATTTCTATAGCTATTAGACTATTACTAAGCAATAATCTAATAGTAATAAGGTTAATTTATAAGGGAGTATTATATACTTAGGCTTGCCCTTATAGCTAAGCTAGGCTGACCTCTATAATAAGTAGCGGGGCATTGTTTTATTAGATCTAGAGATACTTAAGTATAAATTACTTATTAACCCGCATGCTATTAGTTATATAATAGCTAACCTATAATAAGTTCTTAGCGGCTAAATCGACGAGGGTACTATAGTAAATAAGTATATTATACTTATCGGTAAGCTTATTTATCTTAAGTATATTACGGCTTATAATAAGCTTCTCTTGCTAAGCGTATAAAATATATAGAGTTAGACTCCTATAGGCCTTACTTTATATACTAATTAATCTCTATCTAGTAGTCTTAGTATATTAGTGCCGGCGAGCGATGCCGCTATTTAGCCCTTAGAGGAGCCTACTAGGGATAAGATAGATTTAGTTATAACTATGGATAGTGTTTTAGGCTTTAACCTTAGCTCTAAATATTAGTCTAAAAGACTTGACCTCGCCGCAGAGGCTCGCGAATATATTAAGTCGCTAGATCTAGATGAGTTACTTTTCTTGCGATAGGACGAGTTAATGCGGATTAGCTAATATATAATCTAAGTCTCCTGCGAGATCGCTAACTAGGATATTAAGGATAAGGTTAATTATTAAGACTTCCTCAATAGGTTATTTTAAGTTATCGGTATAAGAACCGCTACTGAGCTAGTAGGACCCTTTACTTATGTCTTCGTCGCTAAGCTATATATACTTATAATTACTAATTTCCTCGGCGTATAGAATATTATTAATATTAATTATTAATAAGATCTCCCGCGCGGATTAGCCTTCCTAATTAGTGATAATAGCTCTAGTAAGAGTATTCTTATCGAGGCTATGGCGTGGTATTAGTTTAGGCGGTATATTTATAGCGGGCTAGTAGTTAATAATATCGTTAATAATAAAGTTAATAAGGACTACTCTATTAAGCTAGAGTTTAGTAATAGATATACTATTATATAGTATCGTAAGTATAAGATCTATAAAAATCATATTATTATCTTATTATATAGCTCGCTATTGCCCTAGCTCGAGTACTTAGATGCGCGTATAATATAGGCAGCTATTAATAAGCTACTTAGTATTAACTATAAGATATATTTTAGGATAGTTATATTAAGCCACGAGAGTATAGCGAGCTTTTTAAACTCTATATTAGTATAACAGCGCGACTTAATCGAGGTATTACTTAGGCTATTAATATTAGATTAGTATAAGTAGGTATTGAGATTATTACTTAAGGATATTAATGCCAATATAAATAAGGTAGAGGGCAAGTTAGAAGGTTTAACCTAGATAATAGAATATAATAAATAATAGCTTAAAGATCTAAACCGGATATAAGACTAACTTAAAGATAAGGCAGAGGAGGCTATTATATCTTTAGAGGTAATAATATAAGACTATATAAGCAAAGGAACCTAGGCCCCTGAGCTTAATATAAACTTTCGCGCTAAGGTTTTAGCGCTATAGAATTAAATCTATACTAAGAAGGAGAATTTATAATAGCTAAAGAGCTCTTATGCCTAGATATAGGAATAGAAGTATACCGAGTTAATATTATAGCAAGGCTAGCTATAGTAATAACTCGGTTAAAGACTCGTAGCTATGACCGCGGCTTACCCCATAGGCCTACGTAAATTCTTTTATGCTATATAGACCTCTATTCTCTGCGTCCTTTTAGTAACCGTTAGGGGCCTCTTACTTATATTTTGGATTCTAAAGGACTACCCTTAGGGAATAACTAGTATCTAAGAGTATAACCAGGAAGCGGCTATTAATAGTCTCCGTCGAGATATTAAGATAAGTATATCGCGGTTATAGGGCCTAAGGCACGAGGAAAAGCTAAGTATTAACCACGCTATTATAATTAGCGAGCAGCTTGCATAGGCTATTTGGGCTTAAAAGGTATACGAGGCCTTATAGTAATAGGCTATAATTAAGTAATGCGATATTACTATATATAAGTGCCTAGCTAAAACTAAGCAGTTATCTCTATACTCTCTATGCTTAAAATACGACGCGCTAGCTACTAAGCTATAAGAGCTTATAGCTAATTGCGAGCTTTTTATCTTTTAGTCCTCTGCCTTAGCAAAGCATATTTACTACGCCTCTTTATCTTCCTTACCTAGCTCTATAATAAAGGTAATTGTTAACTTCCGCAAATATATCCTTATAAAGTTATTATTAGAGCTTAATAGACTCCTCGTATAGATCCTTATAGTACTATATAATAATACGTGCTATATATATATAATAATAGGGATACTTTATTTACTCTTTGACTCTAAGTCCGCTAATAATATAATTAATATATCCTTCTCTAGGTCTATTCTTAGTCCTACCCTTGCTATTTACCCCTCGCTTACCTATAGTAAGCGCTTAAGTAGCGAGCATAAGCGCATCGACTTAGCGCTCTTCTTCGCACTATTATAACTAGCGCGGGCTAGAAGTATATACCGCGCACACTACGTGCTCGTTAATAAGGTATTTAATAACCTAGATAAGGCGGGCTAGGCGGCTATAGTTAGGTAGTGCGGCGTTATATCGCAAATAGTAGTTAGCTAGATCATAGTGATCATATATAGTTAATCTTTAGTCGAATAAGATCCGGGGGAAGACGCGGCTAAGGCATTAATTATGGGGGCAAGGATAGGCCAGCGAGGCATAGAGCTATTTATTAATAGGCATAGGATTAGTGGAGATTAAGCACCTTTATAAACCGTTATAGTACTAGGGATAATAAGTCTTTTGCCTCCGATATGATCATAATGGTTATAGACGGCGACTATATTTCGCGTAGGGGCAGGCTCTGGGAGTTAACTAGTAGTGCGATAGCTAGGTACTAGTAATCTACCGCCGCGCTAAGGTTCGGAGCCTAAAATTAATAGTAAACTTTTATAAGCCTCGTTATTATTTACTAGTAAGCGGGGGTAATAGCTTACTAGAAATAATTTTAGGAAAGGGTTTACTAGTAATATAATAACCCTAGACTAATAAGATATAATATTAATAGATTATAATTACTAGTTAGTATAACTAAAAGAAATGCGTGGTTCTAAATTTCCTAGTAAGCGCTAGGGATAGTTAGCGGCGATTACTAGTAAGTACTAGCGAATAAGATTAGGTAATAGTAAGTGGGAATCGGAAGGCTATCGAACTAACCAATAAGCGCTAAGGGTAGGGCAAACTAAAAACAGAAACTATTCTTATACCTGCCCTTTTATGACCCTGCGAAACATATATGCCCCTCCTTAGTAGCACCTAAGTTCGCGTTTCTATCCCTAAGCCAAAAGAGGAGCCGAAGAGACGGCCTATAAGAAATATTAACCCGTTCTAGTATAATCTTATTCTCGAGGAAGTATTATGTAACCGCCAGAAGTATATATGGCTCGCGTCTGCGCGTCCTGGCGGGCACTGCTCATAATGCATGGATCGCAATTACCGCCCTATCAATATATTACGTTTGTTTGAAAGGGGCACCTCAATTACCGAGATAAACGATATGTTCTAGCTCATGGATATCGATAGCGAGCAAATCGTTGCGTACCCTGCGTCTAAGACGATAAGCGAAGCCAACTTTACTTCTAACTTAGCACACATAGATAGCAACGCTTACAAAGCGGCTTTACATAAGAAGCCAGGTTTTGGGTCTAGAGCTTGGGAGAAACCTCCCACTAGCATCTGGAACTCAGTGCGCTTAGAGATACGCCGAAATGCTCCCTATAGGGTATCACGTGGGCGGTATGATAAATAGAAAAGGAAAGTCTTATTCGTAGGTTGGCAATTTTATATCCTAAAACGAAATAGTCAGATCCGTCGCCGACTACCCAAGGCAAGCCATAATTTTCGCAAGTTGGCTCATATGATGATGTTAGGCCAAAGGTTGGTCGGGCATGATCTAATGGACCTCTTCGCCTAAAATTGCGTAAAGATAATGACAGACTGGATCTCATTGCTTAGCAAAACCATAATACCAGGCGATCTCGAAAGCTTAGACCCCCGGATCATTTCTGCTTTTAAAGTTATGGATAGGATTATTTGTGGACAAGAAGGAACGTACTTGCTGCGATGACTAGCTTACGTGTAGTTAATGCAGACATTTACTACGCTCGAATCTAATATAAGATTAGAGAGGGAAAATAGACGGGCACCACGTGAGCCTTGTTATCGCGACGCGACCGTTGCCATCGACATTTATATGAAGGCTTAGGAAGACCGTTTATATCTAGACGCTTTGAGACGTGAGCTGAAAGAATGCAAACGAGCTGGTAGAAGCTGGAGCGACCTAGCGGGGCCATCTCCACTCTTCACCATGATATATTCGGATGCTGCTGAGCCGGTCGTGTATGCTATGACCCGTCCTTAAAAGATTTATTACTGACTCTTAGAAGGCGGGACGTTAGAAGATAAGATAGTGTAAGCCTAAAGTTAGTGGCGGCATGTGTCTTGGAGCGTTTAGACAAGGCTGTTCGCATTTGTACTCTGCTCACCGAGAGTGCAAAATTGGCTGTTAGAACCGGTTGTTTAGTTGATATGCGGCAGATTGCGGCTGTATAAATAAGGGAAGTTCTTAAGTAGTTGTTTGGGGGCGCAGGTGCCGCTGTCCCTCTAAGCTTTGGCGTTGGTGTCGGGAGTGCGCTGGGCTCTGGCTCTTGTAGGGGCCTGGTTTAGGAAGCGTGTTTTTGGATATGATGTTGACGGAGCGCTGGGGACTGGTTGCGATGGGGCGCATTCATGGCCGATTGCTGGGAGGAGATATGGGGCTAGGAGCTATGCGCGTGCCGGGCGCGGTGGTGGTGTGCTCGGCTCTGCTTGCCATGAGGCGGCGCATTCGGAGCGAGTTGCTGTAATGCGCTCCTAGGGCCGGGCGCTGGAAGGAGCGCTGGCTATAGGGTGCTGGGCTTGCTGTCGGACCTTGGTGATAAGCAAGGCCTATTGACCTCTCGGCAACTGTCATGAGAGAGTTTTCTGCTAATAGAGCTGAGGGAGACTCGCTACTCGTATTTTAATCTGGCCTCGTTTAATATATTTTGTCTTTAAATGAACCGTTTCTATATATATATTAAAGTCTTATGTTTCGCAGCGTGAAGGATCTTGTAGTCGAGCGCATGGATAGCAAAAGATCCATATGCGCGTCATAGTTAACTAGACACCGAAGGTTATGTAATCGGCTGAATACTAACCCCGCAGTAACCACCTGGAAAGTCTCGCCGGTCTTTATTACTATCATACTATCTCCTAGCGCGCTAGGTTTTAGGTTTCGTGACGATGGCAGATGGCCTTAGTATCGCTTCCAGCGTCATCGCACTTGTTGCTTTTGCCTTTAAGTCCAGCACCGTTCTATATACGATAGTCCGCGACTTCTAGAGCTAGGATAAGAACGTCCGCGCGCTCAAAAATGAGCTATCCGACCTTAGAGGGGTTCTAGAGTTACTCGCTGATACGGTTGACAATAATTCGAACGTCAGTTTTGATGCTCTAAAGCTTCTTTTACTTCGCTGCGGCAAGACTTGCGAGGAGTATGGCGCTCTTATTGCTCGGTGTACGAAGTATTCCGGCTCATCTCGACTAAGCTTGCGGGATTAGATTAGCTAGTAGTACCTCAAAGGAGATATAATGGATTTCAGGGAGATACTTGCTGGATATAAATCCACTATCAATATAGCGCTGGCCAATGCAAACATGTAAGGAACAAACTCTAGGCCTATATTTGCGCAGCTAACTAATGGATAGTGTTTTCTAGACGCATGGTCTCCTTAATAACGCCTGACGCACTTGAAGAATACAAGGACTTAATATGCGATACGTCGAGTGATCTATAAGAATACATGACACGATTGGATGAAAGAGTGCGGGCTTTAGCTGCTTCCGAGGCTGATGGTTCCGTCTGAGATGCGCCTGAGTGGATGGCTATGGTGGAGGAGAAGCAGAGTACTTAGGAAGGGTTAAAGATCTATTCACAACTGTTAGCCCAGATTAAGCAACTCGAATCGGCCTCGAAGGAGTACCCGCAGTTCTTATAGTAGCCCTCAGCACATAAGTTTATTAGGAGTGGCTTAGGTATCGCCAAAGGCTCTATCTAATCCCTAGTATCGCAACTCCAAACCCATGAGAACGATATTGACAAAAGAATGGAATCGATGAGGTCTATAGTGCCCTTATCTGAGTATGAAGCCACCTAACTTGCTTAGCTCTAAGAGACTAAGGAGAGCCTTCGCCAATGCATAAGCGTTGTCGCTGATGCGGGCGAGACTTTGACCAATGAGCGATGCAATATTTTCGAAGATATCACAATGGCTGATAGTAGCTATGGCATTTCGGTCTCGACTATGAAAGACCTCGTTGTTGCGAGACGCCTTAATTTGAGCGGCCAGGCCCGTTACTTGGGTGGGCAAATAAGCGATAAGAGCTACCAGAAAATAATCGACGGCCTAACACACCTGGACTTAGAAAGTGCTAAGTCATATGGAAAAAGCGACAGGAAAACGTCCTTTCCTCATGGACCGAATAATAGAGGCGTTATGTCGGATGGGTTTGAGCATTATGGGCGTGGGCATCGCCTGCCGGATAAACAGTGATAAACTAGGTCGCGTGGATATGGGTGTACTTAGCCGCGTCATCCAGAACTACATAAAGAATCTGGGTCCAGAATGGAGGTTCTTATTGACAACGGTATGATATATTTATGATATGACAAGAATATCCCCGTTTCGGTAATGCAGGCACTTGCCATTTGAGCGACGAGAATGATCGGGCGATAACCCCAAGTCATAGTTAACTAAGACAGACTGAGCAGGTGGCTATCAGGGTGGAGTTCCCTAACCCCGCATCGATAAGAGCCTGATCCACGGTGAGTGGTGACGACTATGCGGGAGGCTGACCATACCTTTATTCCCTCAAGTTCGAGCACAACTAATGATGGCGGATCTGCTTAGCGTTATTTCTGGTCTTTTGGCTGTTGTTACCGCTACGATCTAGTCTAGCAAGGTGCTTTACCAAACTATTTAAAGTTTTAGGGACTATCCTCGGTCGGTTCGGCAGCTAAGGGACGAGCTCGACGCTCTCGCTGGCGTCCTCCATTGTCTAGAAGATTCCGCCAGATGTGAACCCTCTATACTTATCCCACTGAAGCTTCTACTAGAGCGGTGCACTGAGGCCTGCGCAGACTTTCGCAAGCTGATAGTCAGGTGCACTAAGCACTCTGGAGAGGAGGGAACCACTAGCTTTAGAGACTAGGCAAGACTTAGATACATAGATAATGATATCAACGGTTTCACGGCGATGTTAGCTGGCTATAAGGCCACTATCGCTATCGCTCTCGCCGATGCAAACCTGTCAGGTAACCTGTTCCTTGTGCCAGCTACTTGACTGACCTGAGTGATTAGACGTTTAAGCATGGTAACCCTCCACGTCCTAAACGAATACAAAGATATGATCCGAGACACGAAGCAAGACCTTGAGGCCCATCTCGAGGAGGTCACTGTTAAGTTGCAGTCTCTGACTAGGGATAGCAAAAGCTCCCCCAGACAAGAACCCGCCGATATAGAGCGCTTTCGAAACGAGCGGGAGACAACCGAATAGTGTCTCGAAATTTGCTCGCAGGTGTTGTCACACATCAATGGGCTGCGGCTTGTGCCGGTGGCTAAGGGGGAAGCAGCAAGCGGTACTACATCCGTAGGGCTATCGACATAGGACCTGACTCGTGCACACATCATGACTCTCTCGACACTGAAAGACTGTTGCGACAAACTCAGTGATACGCTAGGTCGACTGCGAGCCCTTGAAGAAGACACTAAGGGTAGACTCCAAACAGTGGAGGTTGCACTGGAGCAGAACAACACAAGCCCGGCCCAGGAAGTACGAAATGAGACCCGAAGTCTTGCAAGGGAGTTTGACAGTGTACGGCAGTGCCTCAGTATTTGCTCTAATGCATCTGTTTGGGTTAACTCTGGCAAGGTTCACACGCTGGAGGATATCACGATAGGCAAGGATGGAAAGCAGATGCTTATTGCTACCCTCGGAGAGCTTTTTGACGCGAGACGGGTGCAACTAGGCCAGGGAGCAATGCAGGTAGTAGCGTCATCTTCTGACGCATCGCTGCAGGAGCTGTTTAGGGCGCAGAGCAGACGATAGTTCAATTGAGGTTTTAAATATAAGCGTAAGCTCAAACGAGCTCAATACAGTTCATCCTTAAGGCTCAGCTATTTGCATGCCTTCCTCTGGTCCCGAGTGGCCGCGTGAAGCCTTGAAAGGAAGGCGTCGCAAGTTTATCATCGGTATGCGATTCGGGCGCTCTGGGTCGATTCCGGACAGCCTCTGTAAGCCCCTGAATGGATGCATTATTCATTGTTCCCTTGCATTGCCAAGAGTTGTCTTTGAGCTCCACACGACGGGTATCGTAGAGATGATTCTTAGTCGACACGAATAGTTGGACCGCGTCTGTGTGAAGCTTTACGTCGTGGGTATGGTGGGTCGGAAGGGTGGCTTGGTCGGGTGGTGTTTGAGGTTCGCTTGAAGATGGGAGGCCACCCGATAGATCGGGCGAGCCCGGTGAGCTTGGGGGGCGAGGGTCCTGATTCATACTTTATGTAACGCGATTGCTAGACGCGCAAGGTAGCGTGGTTCGAGCGCTATTGCCGTTGTTAGTTGAGAGGTTTTGGGGGTTGAGCTAGTAGTAGAGCACCACAAATACCTCTGGAACGCGATGGCTAATATGCCCGTCACGTGAGCTCGTTAGCCGTATCACATGACCTTTGACAATATCATAATCTCTTCTTTGCTGATAAGATAAGATTTGCTGGTTACACAGTGTTTCGCCATATGCTGATAAGATTGTCAAATCGTAGAGTTATCATTGGATAGTGAAAGACGGGTAGAGGATCACTAGTCTATGTTTCGAAAAACAAACAGAAATAAGCAATAGGTCCTGACCCGAGCTCCGGGCTCGGAGAACTGCCTAGACTACCAACCCATAAGGCCTCAGCATCATTAGCCATGGTATAAAAACCTCTAGTAGAAAAAGGTGGAGCACCCCGGCCGGCTACACGGGCACCTCCCCTCCACTCACATTGCTCTACGTCTTGGCGATCGGCGATGGCTCTGGATACTAGGAGACTCGATACCATCATCTGAAACTAATGTCAACGTCACAATTACGTTCATATTGTGATCCATCGAGAGGTTGCTATAACATAATTAAGGTGAGGGTATTGAAATGGCAGTCTAGATAAGACGCTGGAAATAGGGGGGTTGTCTGTGTCCTCGGGATGGTGCCCCTGCTTAGTGATAGCTTGCTCTGAGATAAATCAACGTAAGCGACGTTCAATCGCTTTAATGTGGGCTGATATGTGATACCACCTGTTCTCAAATCTTAACCCATGTCGTTGAAGTTGGTGGGCCGATGACGAACGACGGGAGCCTACTTTAAGAAACGAAAGGATCTCGGGATTTTATTTGCTTCTGAATGATGTAGATAAATTTAATCTGGACTCGACTCTATCAACTGGGAGCCGCAAGCTTCGATGATGGTTAGGCCCAGGAGTTGGTTCCTGGGGAGCCATGTGGTGTTTGTAACCCCCCTGCCTAACCTAGTGGCGCCACCACGTTGGTTCAACATGAAGCTAAATTAGATCCTCGCGGGGAGCATCCGGACCGCGACAAGAGCCGGATTCATCAATCAAGGTTTAGACCTAGCGGCTCTTGATACTATATTAGAAGCGTAATTACGAGTATTTTCACGGCCAAATAATCAATCTTGCAGGTTACGCGTACAAGAAAAAGAAGAAACGGGCCTCATAGTGCTCAATCAATTTAAAAGAGGAGAGGAAATGAGTTTTTTTTGGGCCTACTCGCTTACCCGACACACCTGACCTGTAGGCCCTGTCCCCTACCCTGTTGCTATTCTGAGCTGAGCTGAGCTTTAGAAGGGGCTCGCCTAGGCTTAGTACCCCTCTTTTAATCTTCTGATTTCTCTATTTTCACTTTACTAACACCACGATATTAATAACCGCCACCATAGTCCAATATGGCAGGCAGCAGCCCAAAAAGCCCATCTGCCGCATCGCCTCGGTCGCCTCAATCGCCTCAATCGCCAGAGGCTGACCAATCACCAGAGCAGGTCTAAGTGGGCGTCATCGAGGCTGATGAGGAAGCAGGCGAGGAGGATCCCACTCTGGGATCCGACGCTGAGAGCTCTATCGCTTCCCTGAGCTCGAGTATTCTTAATTACCGCACCATCAACGGCAGAACGTACCACAGCGAGAAAGGAAACGCTGCATACTGGTAGGCGCTAGTCTTGCCCTTGAAGTGAGCCCTGCTATCTGACCATTCCGCCAGGGGCGCCAATGATGAACGTCAAAGTGAAGCTATGGATATTGGGTAAGTTGAGGACTTTTTGCCTTCAAGTTTGACTATTAAATCGTGCCCGGCCCTGACGATTTTTTAGCCACCATATGTGGACCCTGTCCCAAGATGGAGCACTTCACTTGGCTCCTTTGAAGGATGATATGCAAGTACGTCCATGTATCTTCAGCTAACACCCAGGTCTGTT
>NW_003315709.1:0-13166 GCF_000151355.1 Fusarium vanettenii 77-13-4 | reverse complement strand
CCCACCGCTATTATAAGACTTACATAGCTATTAACTTACCTTATAGCTAATTAACCTAAGCCCTAAGCCCTAACCCTAGTAAAGGAATATATATAATAATAACCTAGCCCTTAGATTATATAATTAATTATATAACTAACTTAACCTAATTAATTAAGATAATTATTAATCTATATTATAAAGTAGGGCCTAGGGAGGCATATATATAACTAGAGGAAAAATTAGAGTTATATAATTAGTTATATAATAGGTCTTATAATATATAATAAACCTTACTAATTTAAATTACTTAATTAAGCCTAGCTAATAAGGGGTTTAAGAGCTAATTAAAAAGATAATTTAATTCTAACTAAAGTTTTTTACCTTCCTAAATAAGTAATTTTCCCTAATATAATAATAGTGCTTTATTATTAAAATTACTAAGATTTAATTAAAATAATATAATCCTTACTCTAAGGTAATAATATATTAAATTATTTATATATTTTATAATATTTTATAATATAATATAACGTGGTTGATAAGTGAGTGGGTTAGACAAGTGAGTGAGTCAAAAAACCCTTAACCTACTACATTTCTATTTGATCAGATACTTTATAACCACCCAATATGTCATAGACTTCAAATGAGGCTAGAATCCTTCTTGCACTTTAAGCCCTTTAAAATAACCTAAACCTAAGTCTCCGACGCATAGTAACTATATACCGCGTCCCCTTCGAGACCTTATGTCGCCGCCACTATGGCATTTAATCGCGACGCGATATTATCCTAAAGTCACGGAGACTATCTAATCTAGAGGAATGAATAATAGTCTAATTTATTCTTAACCTAGATTTGCGAGGATTTCTATCGCGATTGCGTTTTGTGGAAGAAATGGCTAATTCTCTGCTCGCTGACCGCGATGCGTCACCCGTCGGTAAGCGCTGGGCTTATAACTTCGTCAAACGATAACTAGAGCTAAAGATATGTTTATTTCGGAAGTATGACTATTAGAGAGCTAAATGTGAAGATCCGATTATTATTCGTGACTGGTTTAGGCTCGTATAGAATATAATCGCGAAGTATGGCATCCGGTTAGATAATATCTGGAACTTTGATGAGACTGGCTTTATGATGGGCATCATAATGGCCGGAATGGTTGTCACTGGTTTAGAAAGGTATGGAAGACTAAAATCAGTATAGCCTGGAAATCGAGAATGGATTACTATGATCTAGGCGATTAACGCGGAAGGTCAATCGATCGCGCCGTTTATCATTGGTGTAGGCCAATATTACCTTGCGAATTGGTACCGAGAATGCGACCTCCTAGGCGACTGGGTTATTGCAATAAGCCAAAATGGATGGATAAATAACGAGCTAGGTCTCGAGTGGCTAAAGCACTTTGATCGGTCTATAACTAACTGATCAACTGGTCCCTATTGTCTTTTAATCCTCGATGGTCATGAAAGCCACTACTCCGCCGATTTCGAGAGATATTGTGAGGAGAATAAGATTATCACTCTTTGTATGCCAGCTTATGCATCTCACCTACTCTAGCCTCTTGATGTTGGGTGCTTTTTAGTGCTTAAAAAGGCATATGGTCGATAAATAGAGTATCTGATTAGATGCTCTATAACCCACATTTCGAAGATCGAGTTCTTTTCCGTATTTTATGCTGCTTTTAAAGCTATTTTTACTGAAAGCAATATCCGGGGAGGGTTTAAAGGCGCCGGGCTTGCTCCCTTTGACCCGGAAAATGTAATCTCGAAGCTTGATGTGCAGCTATGGACTCCGATGCCTCCCGAGGAGGTTACTGAACCCTCGACCCCTTGGACTTCAAAGACCCCAAAGATATCACTTAAGGCCTAATCTTAATCTGAATACCTCGAAAGGCGAATCAGAAGGCATAAAAGCAGCTCCCCAGAGTCGATTATTGAAGCTTTAAAGTCTAATACTAAAGCAATAAAGGCAGTTATGCATGAGGTTATCTTATTGAGGAGTGAGGTCCGAAACCTTCGGGAAGCAAATGAGATACTAAGCCGGCGCCGGAGGGCAAAAAGGACTAGACTGCAGAAAAGAGGGGTAATGATAGTAAAGGAAGGGAGGCAGGTAATTGATTAAGTGGATGTTGATGCGTAGGTAGTGGCCGAATCGTCGCGGAGTGGTGGTTAAGGCCGGTCGGCGCGACTAGGTGTTCGGCGTTGTGGTGTCTGCGGCAAGCCCGGGCATAATGCAAGGACCTGTTAGGTAGTTCCTGAGTTATCTGGGCAAGAATATAGCGAGTAGTTTTAATTGATTAGATACTTAGTTATGGTTTTATTGCGATTTATAATTTCAAGGTTAAGATTTTTGACTCACTCACTTGTCTGACCTACTTACTTATCAACCACGTTATAAAAATAAAAATTAATATATATTAATTAATTTAATAAATAAAAATTATTTATTTATTTATATTTATTAATTTAAAATAAGTAAAAGCTAAATTAAAAGTAATTATAAAATTTATATTAAATTAAAATATTTATAAATAAAAGGTATTTTTTTTATAAAGATAAATTTAAACTATATAAATATTTAAATAAATACCTAGTAATATATTAAAATAATATAGTTAATAAGTAAGTAGGTTAGATAAGTAAGTAAGTTAAAAAACCCTTAACCTACTATATTTCTATTTAATTAGATACTTTATAACTACCTAATATATCATAGACTTTAAATAAGGCTAGAATCCTTCTTATACTTTAAGCCCTTTAAAATAACCTAAACCTAAGTCTCTAATATATAGCAATTATATACTACGTCCCCTTCGAGACCTTATATCGCCGCCACTATAGCATTTAATTGCGATATAATATTATCCCAAAGTCATAGAGACTATCTAATCTAGAGGAATAAATAATAATCTAATTCATTCTTAACCTAGATTCGCGAGGATTTCTATCGCGATTATATTTTATAGAAGAAATAGCTAATTCTCTATTCGCTAACTACGATATATTACCTATTAATAAGCGCTAGGCTTATAACTTTATTAAATAATAATTAGAGCTAAAGATATATTTATTTTAGAAGTATAATTATTAGAGAGCTAAATATAAAGATCTAATTATTATTTATAATTAATTTAGGCTTATATAAAATATAATCACGAAGTATAATATCTAATTAGATAATATCTAGAACTTTAATAAGATTAGCTTTATAATAGGTATTATAATAGCTAGAATAATTATTATTAGTTTAGAAAGGTATAGAAAATTAAAATTAATATAGCCTAGAAATTAAGAATAGATTATTATAATCTAAGCGATTAATATAGAAGGTTAATTAATTACGCTATTTATTATTAATATAAGCTAATATTACCTTATGAATTAATACTAAGAATATAACCTCCTAGGCAACTAGGTTATTATAATAAGCTAAAATAAATAAATAAATAATAAGCTAAGTCTTAAGTAGCTAAAGCACTTTAATCGGTCTATAACTAACTAATTAATTAGTCCCTATTATCTTTTAATCCTTAATAATTATAAAAGCTATTATTCCGCTAATTTTAAGAGATATTATAAGGAGAATAAGATTATTATTCTTTATATACTAGCTTATATATCTTACTTACTCTAGCCTCTTAATATTAGGTGCTTTTTAATACTTAAAAAGGTATATAATCAATAAATAAAATATCTAATTAAATACTCTATAACCTATATTTCGAAGATTAAGTTCTTTTCTATATTTTACGCTACTTTTAAAGCTATTTTTACTAAAAGTAATATCTAGGGAGGGTTTAAAGGCGCCGGGCTTATTCCCTTTAACCCGGAAAATATAATCTTAAAGCTTAATATATAGCTATAGACTCTAATGCCTCCCGAGGAGGTTACTAAACCCTTGACCCCTTAGACTTTAAAGACCCTAAAGATATTACTTAAGGCCTAATCTTAATCTAAATACCTCGAAAGGTAAATTAAAAGGCATAAAAATAGCTCCCTAGAGTTAATTATTAAAGCTTTAAAGTCTAATACTAAAGTAATAAAGGTAATTATATATAAGGTTATCTTATTAAGGAGTAAGGTCTAAAACCTTCGGGAAGTAAATAAGATATTAAGCTAGCGCCGAAGGGCAAAAAAGATTAGACTATAGAAAAGAGAGGTAATAATAATAAAAGAAAGGAGGTAAATAATTAATTAAGTAGATATTAATATATAGGTAATAGCTAAATCGTCGCGGAGTAGTAGTTAAGGCTAGTCGGCGCGACTAGGTATTCGGCGTCATAATATCTACGGTAAGCCTAGGTATAATATAAAGACCTATTAAGTAGTTCCTAAGTTATCTAGGTAAGAATATAGCAAGTAGTTTTAATTAATTAGATACTTAGTTATAGTTTTATTATAATTTATAATTTTAAGGTTAAGATTTTTAATTTACTTATTTATCTAACTTACTTACTTATTAACTATATTAATATATAAAGTAATTATAAAAAAAATATTATTTTATATATAAAATATAAAAAAAGAAATATTTTTATTTTTTATAAAGAGCTAATTAATTTCTCTTAATATATATAAATAATAATTATAAGTTATATTTTATTATAGGGTTAGGGTTAGTTATATTAGCCTGAAGCGTTATGATAATGATACCGCGAGCAGTAAGAGAACTATTTCTAGGTCAACCACTGACACGGCCTGTTCGATGACTGTTGGGTTGAGACATTCGGCGGAAAGTAGGCACAATGCCCAACCCCGCTGTATAATAGGCCACGTGTACTCCGACGGGATGTCTTGTTACCCTAGAGGTAACCCACGTCTCTTGTTTGTCTACGTATTAGGATTGAGAAAATGCCATCGACTTGTAAATCGCTGGCATACTTGCTCTGTCGTACTCAAGCATCACACCGGATGACACAAAAGATAGAAGAAGGGATTTCTTGACACAGGAGGATTATCGCCACGGTGAGGTAGTGACTCAACACAATTAGACATACGGAGAGGCAAAGGAGCGATCATACCAACTTGAAGAGGTTACAATGGTATTTCTACATTCTGGAAATTCAAGTATAACACCAGCGTGGACGACAAGATCCATGAAAGGAAGCTATCACTCTTCGCTCAACTACGTTCCGAATATTCCGTCCATCATGCAAATCTCGCTAGATTCATCACCTTGCTTCCACTCGATGGCACGGCCCCTCGGCCAATCCTACGACCGCGAGCCCTCATGCACGTGTCGTATCGACGCCGCAAATTGGTAACCTGGGTCTCCATACCCCTGAAAGCCTTCATTTTAGAGCTCTTGATTCGCTAACCCGTAGCAAGGGCACTGACTGGCAGCCGGCTGTGCGGGAGTGGCTGTGCCATGGCTGCCCTACTTTAGGTAACCAAGGAGCCAACCAATTATTGCAAGGGTGTTGGACCCCGCCGACTTGGAACAATTTGCTCCGTCGAGTCCGTTCGCTTGCCCGGGACGCAACAATTTCGTCAATGATGAGTTTTGAGCACGGTGATGGTTACACGAAAGAATGGTTTTCACTCGAGGTCCTTGGTCTGGCTACTCTCTCCCATTCTTTCCTACCTACACATGCCCATAAGGTCACGCGTGATGATACACCACAACGGGTTTACCAGCCCTACGGATACGACGGCCCCGCCGATCCGGAGGCGTGTGACAGCCAAGTCCAAGGTCATTGGAGAATGGTGGCTCTCCTGGTCGAGGTCCTTGCGCAGATCAAAAGTCAGACCTGGAGACAGCCATGGAAGGGAAGAGCCTTATGCATTGCCGTAAACGGCAGTGCCCGAGCTGATGGTACCATCACCATGCATTGTTCGTGTGCCTAGCCGAGGCAGCTGAGAAGCTGCTGGTCTGACCAAGAACGAAGCGAATGGATGGGAAAAGGCAACAGGACACGTGGCGTGCGTACCGAATGAGCTGCCTGAAATTGGAACGTCTTTGCTAATTTGCCCGTATAACAACTCGTCTAGACGTAAAAAATACCAGGGGCTCCTGGACTCGGCCTCTCAAGCAGCCAATCATCACCGTGTCCCCTTTTAGCACGCATCGAAAATCAGCAGACGGTGCCGAGGTCCGAAAAATACGAGATTGCGCGCTAAGAAGGGGCCAGCTAGTGGTGCAATAGGAAACAGCGCACGCGATCCTTTGCGAGTCGAGACTCTTTCAGCCTAAAACGTCTCATCTCAGAGTGTCGCGGAGGCCAGGTCTTTTTGACCGTTGCTCATCCTACTCACGGCTTCTCGGAAGATGGCATGCTCCCGGATCTCGTATACTAAGGGGGGGAAAAAGAGAAAAAAAAAAAAAAACAATTAATTACATCCAGGGGCCCAGCGTCTCTCTCCACATTCCTTCTCCGCGTTTTTTGTTTTCTACGAGAGAGATCATGTTACATCAATCTTGGACCCTGAACTGAATCTTTCGAATATTGTTTGTTTCACTCAGTGCAACGACGTCCGCTCTCTCTCGTCTTTTTTCGCCAGGCCTTGATGGCCTCCTTTTCTTTTTGTTCTACAGTCACCATGATCCAAACACCGGCATGGTTTTTGAGGCTTGGCTCTCGTCTCGCCAATCGCCAAGTTGTCTTTACCTTTGCTGCTTTGGCCATCCTTGAAGCAAAACTCGCACACATTCACAGCCATCGCTTTGCTGTCGCACCAAGTCGATTACTGTCTTACTTCGGCTCATTCTTTCTGCAAGACATTCTTCTCCTAATTCTCATCAGACTCCTCCTTGATCATTGGGTACCGAGAGCCTCGCTACCATATTTCCTCAGCACTGCGGTGACTGGCGTCTTGATATTTTACAATGTCGCTCTTTCTACCGCATCCGTCTCCTTCTATCTCGTCTCTGGATCCGAAATACATTGGAGAAACATCAACCTTGTCTCCGACCCCACATCAAGGGCCATCGTGCTCTCAGGCTTCCTCACTTTTACCCTCGTCGTCTCCGCCTCACTCTTCCTTAGCTGGCTCCTCCAGAACATTTGTTACACAGTGTTTGGATGGGGTGCTGACATCTCCAACTTCCCCTTTGCTTTGGCGGGAAAAAGTTTGAGTCGCTTTTGGAGGAATAAAATTAGCTACGGCCGGATCCCCGAACCCGATGCCGTTGATCACTCGGACAACCGATACTCTGATGGAGACGACGATTCGAACCACGACTCTTTTTTCGATCTTGAGAAGCCTCAGACGGCATATTCACGACTCTCAGCAAGGATACACAATGCGTCCGGGATTTCTCTACCGCCATCCACCGTCAAGCGCATCGTACACGGCGTACCTTATGTCACCTGGTCTCTCTTTCTCCTTGCTTTGGCTATCTTATCGCTTCAGAGACCCAGTGATCGATCCCTTGTCTTCCTCTCATGGACTGCCGGACTCTTGCCGTTCATCGATTTTTCTTCCACCTCGCCACTCCTGGACCAACTGCCTTCTCATTACGGAGTGGGTATCCAACGTCAATGGGATGGACGATCAGCCCTCAGTGAACCGCCGACGCTCAGCTGGCTACCAAAGGGTGAGCCCCTGGTTGGATTTGAGGATTGGTACACACCCCAAGAGATGCACTACAACTCGGCCGCAGACCCCCTGAAGATCTCCAACCTCAACCAACCCTTGCTGGAGTCTCTTCGCGACAAGTTACCAGATGTCCCGGTCCGCCATGTGATTTTGTTTCTACTCGAAAGTACCAGAAACGACGTGTTCCCCATCAAGAAGCATGGGGCCATCTGGAACCGATTTCAGGACTCTTACCCCGATCACAAGATCCCTCAGGAAGCTATGGAGAGGCTATCAACATTGATGCCTACCGCAAATTACGTCACTGGCGACTATGATGATGGTTTCGAACACGACGAGAAGTCTAAGCGTGGCGGTCCCCGATTCACGAATGCTCACACAACTGGTACCTATACGCTCAAGAGCTTGGTCGGTACGATTTGCGGGTTAAACCCCCTCATTGCCGACTTCAATCTTGATTACAAGCGTCATATCTACCAACCCTGTCTGCCACATATCTTCGAAGCTATGAACAAAGTCACGGACACAGCCGAGTCGAGTTCGAAGTGGAAGTCTTACTTCTACCAAGCGGCGACCATTCATTACGACAATCACGATAAGCTCATGGCTGCCATTGGCTTTCCTGAACAAAACACCATTGATCGGGATTGGCTCCGGAGCGAGAATGCTTCACACGGCGCTGTCCACCTCGAAGACATCAACTACTTCGCCTTTCAAGAGGACCCTCTTGAGGATTATATCCGTGACATATTTGTCAATGCTGAGGAGACAAACGATCGGGTGTTCCTCACACATATCACGAGTACAAGTCATCACGGCTACGGTCTGCCTGTCAATGAAACATCTACCCCATTCGGCAAGAACGAGGCAGAGACACTATCTGATTATGTCAACGCTGAGGCCTATGATGATAGATGGATTCGCAAAGTTCTCAATCTACTGGATGAACAAGGGGTCGCCAATGAGACGCTCGTAGTCTTCCTTGGAGACCATGGCGTCTCATTGGTCGAGAACGATAAAGCATCCCCTTATTATAACCCCAGCATAGGCGCTGATCATGTTCCACTGGTACTTTCACATCCTCGACTACCGGCATTCGATGTTCACGATTCTGTTTCGTCCATCCAGGTGCTACCTACAATTCTTGATCTTCTTCTCGAGACTGGGTCGCTCGACAACAGCAGTCGGCAAGTTGCAGAGGATATTGTTCAGAATTATGAAGGGCAATCCCTCCTCCGACCGCAACAGCTGAGCGATCAAGGAGTATGGCAGTTCACTGTTGTCAATCCCGGGCGAGCTATGATTGGCGTGCGTGACGCCCGACATCCCGAGCGCCACCTTGTTGTCCCCCTTATCGACAATGTGGAGTGGCGGTTGAATAACATCACAGTCGATCCCTTAGAAAAGGATGGCGTACAAGCCTTTGACTTTATCTCATTTTTGCAAAGCGTGGAGGTGAAATTTGGCCCTGAGTGGGCTCAATGGGCAGAAGAGGGTGCGTTCGCTACCCGTTGGCATGTTCAGGATAATAGTAAGCGTTGGCGTTATGAGCGCAATCCGAAAGTTCAGGAGAAAAAGGATCAATGAAGAGCTTTTTGTTTTCGATATCATGTACAATATGGACCCTGAAGGTTGCATTCAATGGCGTTATATAGTTGTACGGTGGTTTAGTTACTTTCATTAGAACATGACTTGGCAATGCCATTTGTTCATAATCAAGCAAAAGTGATTTATGATAATTATGAGTTGATAACGATGGAAGCCTATGAAACATGTTTAGTTGATAATCTCTCGCCTTCTCAAAAGAGCTTTGCCCGATCGATGTATGTCTTTGGAAAGTCAACAAAGATAACACATAGAGCCTATTTGGTGATCGAATCAAGGCCGTAGGTATATGCCATGGAAGCAAATTTTAACAACGGAATACCTTAGCATGATCCCTATTGCTTGCTGCTCTCGCTGTCATCTTGGATAAGAGCGCGAAATTTGGCCCAGTCCCAGCCCCGCCCCTCGTCATCACCAGACCACCCGGCCTGCTTCATAACGACCACCAGCTCTGTGTGCTCGTCCTCTTCGGAGAGGTCGTCTCACTCGAAATTCATCCTTAGTGCTGAGAACTTCCACTGGTCTATCCTGACCCACCTTAGCTCTCGAGACCACTGATTGCAGAGGGCAAAGAAGTCCGCGGATTAGTACATGTTTACGCTAGAAAAGCTATCCCTCTACTTTTTAGCCGGATCGTGGTTGAACCGGTCCCGCGTGGCGTTGAGCTCCGGTTCGGGCTCGTCGTGCTCCCCATTCGGACTACCCTAGTAAACGTAGCCGCCTTTAGTGTCAACAACGACAAGTATCCGTTCCGGCCGAAGCTCGTGGCGATGCAGGCGCAAGAGGGTGTCAAAGGGGGATCTCTATTAGTGAAGGGCTCAGGCATCGTCTCGAGCTAGTCACTGCGGATCAAAGCGTGGGTGTATTCGCTGCGCTAGTCGACAACACGAGTGTGGTCCATGATGAGCGGCGTGAAGGCAACCTGCGACGCGTCAAAGTCTGGGTATGGAAGTTGATATAGCAGTTCCACGGCCTGGTCGTTCTTCTGAAGACGGGCCAAGGTGTCGTGATTGACGGATGGCCAGCCACCTGCAGGCGCACATTGCACAGCCACATCCCAGACCGTGCGAGAGCAGAATTCGTAGTAGTCAATCAGTAGACGGACGAACTCATCCTGCCATGGCAACATAGAATAGGTCAAGGCGCTGGGTTAGGAGGATGCGAGTGCAGCTCGAGGGGGAGGAGGAAGTGGTACTTTTCAGTGCGACAGCGGTGAATGGCAGTTAATCCAGTCCGGCTTATCCAATGCATAGTAAGTTAGGGGAAAAGCGTGCTAAGCCATTTTAGGCTATAGAGTAATTTCTTATCTATAGAAAAGGAGGTAGAGGCCGCCTAAGCCTTACCTTTATTATTACTTTTATAAGCCTTAAATAGAGGACTTTTAGGCCTATTAATAGGTTATTTCTTTATTACTATTAATTAATTAATTACTCTTATTATTTTATATTAAATTTACCTTATAAGAAAGTATATAAGACCTTTTTTTTTAAAAGTATCTTAAAGAAAAGCTATATAATAAATCTCTCCTTTAGCTATATAATTTAATATATTTTATTTCTCTAATAAATTTAATACCCTTATATAAGAATTTTAATACTCTTATCTTTTAGATTATTAATATATATTAAGGAAAGATATATATTATTTAATTAGATAAGAAAATATATTTTTATATTACTAATTAATAAACTATAAGTATAATTATTATTATAATATTAAGGAATATAAGATATTAAAAATTATAAAGAGAATTAAATAAAATAAGTATTTAAGAAGACCTTAAAAAATACTTAATTCCTTTTAAAATTACTTATAGCTTAATTTTATTAATTCTCTTAATTACTAAGAGTATAAAAACTATTTAATTAGATTACCCTAAATAATTAAGATTAATATAAACCCTTATTATGCCCTATATAAGGCGAATATTAATAATAAAAGGAATTTATTTATTATAGATATAGAAAAAAAAGATATTATAAACTTATAGCTAATATAAGAAGATCTTTTCCTTACTAAAATTAATAAGTTTTCTTTATTTAAGCTATTTATTAATACCTTAATAAAATAATAATAAAGAGTCCTTATTATTAGAATTTTTACTTAATAGCTTATAAGAAATAAATTCTTTATTATTTTAATTTTAATTTTTATATTGTTAAGGATACCCTTATAATAAGGCTCTTATAGATATTCTTAAGTATTAATTAAACTAAGAAGTATTATAATAACTCTAAATTATTTAATTAAATAATAATTATTATAAATATTATAATAATAGCTTAAAATAATAAAGGCCTTAATTTAATAATAAAAGGTAATATTAAATAATCTATAGAGATTAATAATAAAACTTAGGCCTTTATTAATTAAGCTCTCTTTAATTTATTTTAAGATATTATAACTAAGGGATTAATTAGTTTTATATTTATTATATTATTATATCCCTTCTTAAATTTTAAGGGAAAAGATATAATAAAATACCTATAAAACTTTAATTAATAAATAAAACTTATAAATATTAATTAAAAGAAGAAATTAGGGCTCTTTAAATCTTATATTAACCCTAATTATAAGAGAGAAGTCTAATAGGCTATAAAAAGGTTTAATTAAAATAAAGCCTAAGAAAAGCTAAAAAAAGCTTTTATTAATAAATATTTTAATTAAATAGAGATTATTAAAGAAAAGCTTAAAATCCTTAATAAAATCTACTTAAAGACTAATTTCTATATAATTATTAAATAACTAAATAAATATTAATACCTTTTTAAATAAATTAATAAGGGATAAATAGATTTTTATATTTAATCTTATATTATTTATAAGGCCTTTCTTAAGGAGATTATTAATAATATCTATAAGAGATATAATAAAAATATTAAAGACCTTATTAAGATAAGGTATAATAATCTCTCGCGAATAATTAAATAATATTATAAGAATAAGATTAAGATTAAGAAGATTTATTAACTTAAAAATAAAAATAATACTTATAAAATTACTTAGGCCTTAATCTCTCTAAAGAACTTTAGTTTTATTCTAAAAGCTATTAAGGCTCTTTAAATCCTTAAGAGAAAACCTAAGGAAATAATAAATACTAAAATTAATAACTTAGCTATATAATTAACCTAGCTATTAATTAACTTTATAGAAAAATAAAAGGCCTAATTTTAGCTTATATAGATTATTTAGAGGGAAAATAGTAAATATATTACCTCGGTAAATTTATAGTATTTTTATATTAATATTATATTAATTAATTATTTAAGGGAATATAAATATTTCTATATAAATATTATATATAGGTCTAAGTAAGGGAATTCTAAAAATAATATAATATATTAATATTATATTAATAGAAATTACTTCTTAGATATTTATATAGACCTTATATATAATAAAAGCAAAGGGATTATACGCTATAATTTATCTAGAGGAGTAGCTCTATTAAGAAAAGGAAATATAATATTATTACTTATATTTATATATCTTTTTAAGTAATTTAGAGTTAAGAAACTTATTTATAATTAATTAAAGTATTTTCTAAAGTATAAATTAAGTCTATTAGCTAAATAACTGAAGAAATATAATAAAATAAGTCTTAGGCTTAAGCTAATTTAGCCTAAGGATAATATTATTAATAATTTCTTTTAAAAAAACCCTAGGGCTATTAAGCTTTATTAATTAAAATATAAAGCTCTTAATAGATTTAATTAATTACTTATAAATATTATTAAAAATAATTAAGATATCTTTAATAATTAAAACTTATTATAAAAAACCTTTATTAATATTATTTTAATTAATAAAAATCTAGCTTTATTTAATTAAATAAATACCTTTTAGGTCTTTATTATAATAATAATTATTATTAATATTAATATAAAAAAAAGAATTTATATTAAAGATATTATAAAAGCTTAAGAAGCTATATAGCTTATTTAAAAGGTAATCTTAATTAAGAAGCCTATAATTATTAATAGGGAGAAAAACCTAAGGTTTTAAATACTTAAGAAGAAATAAGCCTTTATCTTATATAAACTA
>NW_003315708.1:0-14868 GCF_000151355.1 Fusarium vanettenii 77-13-4 | reverse complement strand
TTATATAATAGTTCTCTTATAGCTAGCTTATAAGATTATACTTAATAGTAAGTATCTAAATAACCTATATAATTAGAAAAGGGCTTAGCTATAATTAAAGAGCGGGGATATAATACTCTTTATATCTTCTACTTAAATAAAGAGTTAATCTTTTTATTTATCTTTCTCTTATATATTAATTAAAATTCCTTTTAATATTAGTTAAGGGAGTAAATAAATTTTAATCCTAATAATCTCCTCCCGCTAACTCTGGTTTTTTAAGTAATAACCTAAATAAAAAAGGCTTTAGCCTTCCTAAAAGAGAGATTATATAAATAAAGCGTAAGGTCTTATTTAATATATTTATAATAGCTAATAATATTAGTTATATTACCGCAAAGGAATTATCTAAGCCCTTATATATTCTACCGCTGCTTAATCTTATTAAGCTACTTTATTATATTATTAATACAAAGGGTTTTATTTATATCCTTATTATTAGAGTTTTCTTATATCTAAAAGAAAAACTTAGAAGGTAAGTTATTCTTTACTCTAAGATAGGTATTATTAATATTAAGTTCTATATCTAAAGTATCGCTAGGGTTAGTATCTATATCTAATAGCTAATTCCTATTATTATTAGATATATTATCCTCCGAGGCTAAGAACTCGCCGTAGATACTTTTACTTAGAGAATAGATATTAAGATTAAGGTTGGATATTATATCTAGGGTATTAGATAGGTTAATACCCGCGTTTAATAGCCTATCCCTATTAATATTAAAGATGTAATTATTATCGTGCGGGCTAAATAAATCTAATAATTAGCTACGTAGATATATCGCTTAAAGGAAAGTAATAGAAAAAGGATAAGAGGATAAGTAATCCCTCCTAACTAAGGAGGGAGGCTACACTTTTTATATCTATTAGGCGCTATTTAAGCTGCCTTAAAACGGGGGAGGTCTATAGTAAACTAGGAATATATAATAAGTAGCCTAGCGCTTAGCGACGTGGGGCCCTAAGCGATATTAGGCGCTTAGCTACGAGATATTATCGGTATTTTAGCGCGATTTAACTAGGAGCTAGCATATAAGTGCGGGCGATAGCGCCCTTAAAGCGGCGGGAGATTTACTAGCAAATAGGTAATAGGAAATAGCTACTATACCTACTAGAACTGGTATCTAAGAAGCCGCGATATTATATTAAGGAGTTATATATTAATATAATTAAGGTATATATTAATATAATTAAGTTATATATTAATATAATTAAGGTATATATTAATATAATTAAGTTATATATTAATATAATTAAGTTATATATTAATAACTAAGGTAACTAAGTATTTTATTTAATATATAAAAAGTATATATATATATATAATCTCTAATAAATTATAAAGGGTATTAAATTATAATAATCCTAGATTATAAGCAATCTTAGATTATAAGTAATCTTAGATTATAAGTAATTTTATATTATAGTAATTTATAATAAAATATTATTCTTATATAATAGGCTAAGTAAAAAAGAAATTTATAAGGAGGGATTTAATATATAATAAAACTATAATTAAATTATAATAATAAGGATATAAAGGTTTAATTATCTCTGTTTAATAAATAAGGCTATATTTAAATCTATTCTATTATTTCTTATTATTAAAACTTAATATATTCTTATAAGTCTCTTAATATAATAATTATATAAGTTTTAAGAGAGATAAACTAATTATATTAATTTATATTAATAAAGGAAATATTAATATTATCTTAAATAAGATATAAGTTATATCTAATAGTATACTTAAAGGTATTAAGTATAATTAAGTTATATTAATAATTAAAATAGCTAATATATAAGAAAATATAATAAGTATATTTTATATATATAAATTATTTCTTAGGATTAACTCTTTAGATATTTAATACAAGGTAAGACTATTAGGACTAAGCTTTAGTCTTATTAATCTAAGGCATAGGATTAAATATATTATCCTTTAGTCTTACCTTAGTAATTATTTTATTAGGCTTTCTTACTTATATCTTATTATAGTTATAATACTTAAGGCTTTTTAATATTACTTAAGGAGTTATATAAATTATTAAACTACTAGACTATACTAATATAGCTTTACTAATATATATAATCCTTATAATTCTTATTATTTTATCTTATATATTACTAAGGATTAAATCTTAGTTACTAGTAAGATAAAATTCTTAGAGAAGCTAAACTAAGCTTATTATTATAAGTATATATGTTTCTAGGAGATTTACTAGTATATTATTATTAAGGGTAAAATAACCCTATTAGGCCCTAACCTTAACTACTAAGATATAAGATATTAAGCTAATTAAATATATTTACCCTCGCCCTAAGGGGCTAATAGCATCGGCCTGGAGAGGGCCTACTAAGGTAGGTAAAAGGGAAATAATATTAATAAAGATATATAGTAATACTTTTTATAAATCTTAACTATTTAACTACTTAGGGGAATACTTATATAAAATTAAGAATAAGAGGTTATTAATAAAAAGCCTTAAACTTAATAAGCCTTAAGATTTAAAAAATATATTCCTAGTAATTAAGGGTAATATAATATATTATTAAGAGAGCATTAAATATAGCTAATTAAAAAGGCTAAAGTATTATTATTTTTTTATTAATTATATAAATATTTTTTAATTAAGCTAAAAATAAAAATAAAAATCATATATTTTTATAATTATTATTCGACTTTATTTTACCTAAAAAGGGGATTAAAGTATCTTAATTAAAATCTTAGTAAGTTTAATAATAAAGGCTCTATACCTAAAGCCTAAGGTCTTAATAGGCTTAAATTAATAAGGTTTATCTATATAATTATTAATACCTTTAATAATAGCTCTATTCGCAATAAATAGATTATATCTTAATTAGCTAAAGAGGTTAATATCCTCTTCCCATGGTAGCTCTCCCCTCTATCGTTAACCTTCTAATTATCCTTAGGATTCTTAACCACTTAAAGAGGTATAAATCTTAAAGGATTATATTTCTATTATCCTCATAAGAGGAGGTTTAATTAATAACTAATAACTATAACTAATAACTATAACTAATTAATTAACTAATTAATAACCGGCTAACTAATTAATAATATAAAAGAAGATTATAATAGCTACCTTTTAAAGAGACCTCTAACTAAATAATTATAATAGCGCGGCTAATACCTATTAATAGGCCTTCTTATATAATTAAGATAACCTTACCGAAGAGGTTTATAAGCTTTATAAAGGCATAAAAAGTACTTATAATAAGCTATAAGAGATAATCTTATATAGAGCTATTTAGAGTATTAATTTAAGCGCGCCGCTTAGCGATCTAATACTAATTAAGCTCGCGATCTTTAGTTATAACCTTTTTCTTCTTTTACCTAGTTTTTTTATATTTAATTCTTATACCTATATAAGGATTAACTTTATTAAAGAAAAGCTTTCTTTACTTAAGGCTCTTAAGGTAAAAATAAAGAAAAAAGAAGATCTTATTAATAAAAAAAAGAATTTCCTTAAGAATATAAATAATAATTAATATAAGGCATAACTTATAATACTTATAATAAATATTAAGACTTTCTATATCGCTAAATAAAGATTAAAGAAGTCTTATTATAGCTAGCTAAGATCTAGCTATATAGCTATAGGCATAATATTAGGAAATAGAGGTTATTAAGGTTATTAGCATTATAGGTTTACTTAGAGGGATTAGTTCTTAGAGTTAGCGGCGGAGTTTTATAAACCTAAAAAGTATTAGCGCCGGGGCTTAGTGCCGGACTAAAACTCGGCGGTAAATAAAAGTCTATAGGTTTAATTAATTAATCCTATCTAGTTAAATATATAATATATAAATATTAGCTTATATAAATATGCGAATAATAATAAGTTTAATATTAATTTTAATAATAGATATTTTTATAATATAATAAGTTATCTAGGTATAATAAATAATATAAATATATAATAAAAAGATCCTTTACCTAGAATATTTTTATTTTTCTCCTTAACTACTAAGATCTTATTATAATCTCTCTTATAGAGATATAAACTTTATTATCTTAACTAGCTTTTAGTACTTTTATCTAACCTCTTTTCTCTATAATTAGCTTAAAACTATTAATATAAAGCTTATTTCTTAAGGAATAATTAAGTTAATATTTTTTTTTAATTAGTCTTTATAATTTAAAATAGCTATAATATAGCTATAGTTTATAATATTCCTATTTTAAAAAAAAAGTTATATAATTATTTCTAAGACTAAATTATTAATAAATAATTTATTAATAATTTCTTTTTTTAAATTTATTAAATTAGGCTTTATATCCTAAGGAGATTACTTTTATTTATATTCTAAGTCTTATTATAAACGGTAAGATCTCTTTTTACTTTTATTTAAGTATTATATATAAGAAAGGTAAAAAAAGAAAATAATAAAATATAAAATAATACTAGCTATAATATTAGAGGTTAGGATAAGCTATTAATTATAGGATTTTTTATTACTAGTTATTTTATAAGAGGGTATACTCTTTAATACGCCGCTTAGCTTTAGCAGCGCGTATTATATAAGCAAGCTTAATAGCTCTATAGCCCCTATTATATTAAAGTAAATAGTAATAGTAAACTCGTCTTTTTTAAACCTATTAAAAGGGGCATAGGTAAAAAAGTATAGCAATAAGTAGCAAAGCTATAAGATAGCTAGGTCTTATAAGAGTATTATATATAGGCGCTATATAAGCTTAAGGAAGCTATTAGTAGCTAGGGTATTATTATTAAGGCCGCTTTTTACTTAGTATTATTAGCGCGCTTATACTTTAAAATAAGGCTTTTATTTTTTAATTTATTATTAGAGCTACTTTTATAAGATATATAAGGGTTTATTAGATATATATAAGGAAATAATCCCCTAGTAATATTAAAAAGCTAGTAATAATATATATAAATTAGCGCAGTAGGTATATAGAATAAGCTTAATAAAATATATTTTAATTTTAATAGCTAACTTATAAGATCTAGGCGAGTAATATACTATAGGTCTTAGTATCTTAGGTGCTTATTTTATACGGGAGGTAAGTCTTTTTTAATATACTAAGTCTAATAGCGCTAAAGATATATTAGGTCTTTTATAGCTATATTATATATAAGAGCTCTTATTTATAGTCTTTATAACACATTTGGGTGGCATACTAATTAAGCTAATAGACCTCTTTTATAAAAGATTAACTAGTTATAGTATAATATACCTAACTATGCTATACCTCTATCTATAAGGCTTTTTAGGGGTTATATAACTATATATATAACCTACCTCCTTATAATTACTCCCCTTCTCATAGTAGCGCGACCTAAGTTACCTCTAGTAACTAATTAAAGCCCTAGATCCTTGCGCTTATATAACTATATAACCCCGCTATAAGGTTAGAAGTAATATTAATAGAGGTTAACCCCTAAGGGATACTAAAGCCCCTTATGAGCCTAATATAAGCTAATTTGCCGCTAAGCCTTTACCGCCGTTATGAGCTATTTTAAAGCTAATTATTTATACGCAGTGGGAATTAAATGCGCGACCTCGCGCTAGGAGACCTATATTATGCCGCAATAATTATAATATATTTAGGTAGTATATTAATTAAGCTAATAGACTTCTTTTATAAAAAATTAATTAGTTATGGCATAATATGCCTAATTATGCTATACCTCTATTTATAAGGCTTTTTAGGGGTTATATAACCACGCATATGACCTACCTCCTTATAGTCTTATTTAATAAAGACCTTAATTTAATATTAGTCTTAGTAGCTCTAGAAGGATAAGGGCGGTATATTAGTAATATATTAGCGCTAAAAAGGAGCTATACTAGGGCTTATTATATATAAAGCGAGGGGTCCTTATATTAAAGGATACTTATAAACTCTTTTTTTTATTATTTTATTTAGCTTATTATCTTATAGAAGGGCTATAAGGTAATTATAAGGGGTTAGGCCTTTTAAAAATAAATAATTAAATAAGAATAAATTTATAAGTTTTACCTTATAATAGTTCTTCCCTTATAAAAGGTAATAATAGCTAAATAAAAAGTTAACTTATATATAAAAGTTTTATAATATATATATAGCCCTACTAAGAAAGAGATCTTATATTTAAAGCTATTTATTATATAAATAGCTAGCTTAGATTTTATTAATTTTATAGTCTTTAAAAGAGGTATAATTATGCTTCTCTTATTATTAGCTTTATTACTTAAGAAAGCCTTATATAATAGCGCCCTTAAGGTTTTTTATATTTATATTATTATAGGCTACTTAGAGCCGCTAGAGCTTAATAATAGCTATAATATAAGTATTAATAATACTTTTTATAAGCAAAGATCCTTCGGTAAGGTTTATTATAGCTAGTATAAGAGCTATAAGTAGTATATAGCCCTCGTAGTTATCTATAAGTAACTTAGTAGCTTTAACTAAGAGTACCTTAAGGGCTTTAACTAGGCTTTTAGTATTTACTAAGGCTATAGCCTTAAGCTACTTTTATTTAAGCTATTACCTTAATTATATTATCTTATTTTTATTCTTACCCTTACTCTTATCCTCACTCTATGCCCGTGGCTTCTTTTATAGCAGTACTATAAATTATAAAGAGATATCCTTTTTAAGCTATGCTACTAGCTTATTTAGTATTATAAGCTTGCCATCGGGCTAGCTATAAAGTAAGCTATTTGCTATAGCTAGGGTATATAATACTAGGCCTATAGGTTTTTATTTATTAGCTATTTATAAGGCTCTTATATAAAAAGAGGGAAAGGAAAGGGGGAAGAAAGGGGGCGGCTAGTAAGGATATGCCTTTTACTCTTGCTACTTCGTAGCGTAACTCTATGCTATATTCGCCGGCTATTTATCCTTCTTTGCCTAGAGGCTTGCCCTCCGGGCGGCGCGGGCGCGCTTATTTATAGCTATCTCGGTCGATTAAGGCCTTTCTATATAATATTATTTTTCTGCCCGGAGCTAAATAAGTTATAGGAGACTTATTAAATATACTTATTAAGCGTCGCATATATAATTTTATAGGCTGCCTTTTGCGGGGGATAAATTATTATATAGTCTATGTCACGACCTAATATATACCTAACCTCTGAAATATACATAACTACCCTATACCTAAAGGCATTTATTAATTAGCGAAGGATTAATCCGAAGTTAAATTACTATAATCTAAGGAATACTATAATCCTAGGATCATAGCGCTTCCTAGAAAACTATAATCCCCTCATAACCTATTAAATATATAAAATATATTTATTTATACTTTCTTATATATTAGCTACCTTAGCTATTAATATAACTTAGTTATACTTAATACCTTTAAATACATTACTAGATATAATATTATACCCCCCTTTAAGGCTATATAACCTAATCTAATACTAATATAAACTAATATGACTAGTTTATCCCTTAGGAATTATCTATGATCGTCATAGTCTAAGCGAATTATTATATAATTGCGGGTACTATTAATAAGCGGGATAAAGCATATTAGGAAACCTTTCCTTTTTTCTAGGTAGAAAGTCAGCGTCGGACGGGCCTAAATAGGTACCTAACCTAGAGGCAATACGAGCGGCAGTTAAGTTTGTAATAGCGACGGGAAGACTAAGGTAAAAAGGGAAATAGAATATGCTAAGCACTAATACTATAGCTGACTACTAATATTAAATAGCCCTAAGTTAATAGACTATGCTTTAGCTGCTGGGGATAGGATGCTAAACACTTGGAGAAATCGTCCTTTAAGTAGGCCTATTAAGCAGAGTCCAGCAAGCAGGGCGGGGAAAAAGAGACGAGCTGGCAATAAGAGTAGGGCTCTCTTAGGTAGTCTAGAAGGCGGCATTCTTCTCGGGGCTTTGCACAGGGTCCATGTCTTCGATATTGATAGATGTGGGAGTCTATGACCTCTTAGGCTTAATATAGAACCTCTAGGCTAAATATATAACGACGGTAATTACTATGATGCTACCGACGATACCGCTAATAATGCCGCTAATGTTTAGGCCGCCGCCGCCTTTGTCAGATTCGGCCTCTTCATCCTTCATATAGCTAGATATAGCACATTGGCTGTAGTTAAGAGGAATGGTAAATTGGCAGCTCTCACTATCAGAGCACTTAGGATATTGGAGTCCTGTGCTGTCGTCACACTCGATATAGTCGTTGTCTCGAGGGATGAGCTGAAGTGCTATGAACCGCTATTAGCGGCTGTCGATAGGCATGAGGATAAGGGGACCATAGTCACTGACCACGTCCTAACTCATCTAAGTCTCTGGCAACGAAGTATTAAGACCCGCCTATGTTAATATCTCAACAGTGAGAGGCCGACAAGAAATTGAGATAACATCGGCGCTCGAAGTTTGGCAAGTGTTGATCATTTGGGCTGATAAAGCCAAGCTTAAGTTGGGTGGGTCATCAGCGCAGGCTTGGCAATGGCTAGGTTTCGATAGCGAATTGCGATAGAATTCGACAGGTGAGAAAGAAAAACGAACGATCGAACGATTCGTCGCACAAAGATGGAGTGAGGAACATCTACAGGACAGACCTGCCAGGAGCTAGACTTTGGGTAGACCCGAAGTGCCCGCTGCTTCGCTGGGAAATATATTAACTAGTCTGTTTTCTCGAGTTGGTTACCTTTCTCTATAAACGAACTGTAGGCGGCCTTTCACAGGTTTCTTGGCAACCCATCTAATTAAACATTGTAAATTACGTACTGTGCTGAGTACAGCTCGCTTTTCGATGAAAATATGTTCAAACGCATCCGTGCACACGTCCGTCCCCCAAGCATTCTCCGTTTTTGGTATGCCAGAGGGACTTGCCGGTCTTTTGTCACAATACACGCTTTTCGCCCGTGCGCGGTTGCCGGGTTCTTCTCCTGCTTGGAAGGAATCGAGCTCTCATGCACAGGTCGGAATTAGCCGAAGTCTCCGCAGAACAGAACGATTGGAATCCCTCTAAAAACCTTTTGGCAGCCGCGCAGCGTGCAGGGTCGCTCATTCACTGCATGCAGCATCCGCACTCCACCTCGCCGATGATAAGCAGGTCCTTCTCCTGCCAGTCCATTCGAGACTGGCAGTTGATGGAACGCTCCATGAGATTCGACGATCTGACCCCGTCAATGCCCCTCTCCAGGTCTGTGCGCCACAACTGGTCCTTCGAAAAGCCACAGGCTGAGTGGATTGTGATGCCGTTGATCCGCGCTGCCGCAGTTCCTGAAGTGGTCGTTCCCAGGAGACGATTCGAAATAAACCCCCCTTTGTCTCTTCTACTCTCCCTCGGGATTCAGACCGTCTGAAAAGTGGTCTAGAACGATTATGGGCCCATTGTACGGTACGCCGTGTCTGGATGCGGAAGTGCTGGCCTGACACGCATGTTCATTGGTCAGAATTTTCCCAGCTTTCAGTTGAGGATTGGTCACGACCGTCCCCATGGTGTTACGCCACGTGCTACCATCCGACAAATGTTGCCGCTAGATACTAGTACGTATGTTCGTAAGTAGAGGCGTGATCTAGACCGCGCTAGGACGTCCCAAACCTCCTGCTTACATCACGCTATGGAACCAGGAACCACAGCTTAGAGAGAGCTCAATTCGTCTGTTATGTAAGGAAGGCTTTGGGCTATAAAGCCCACATCCTGTCTGGGATGAGCTCACAGACGGAAGAAGTTCTTAAGAGTCAGTCGCTAAGAACACGATTCTCAATCGCAAACAGAACGTTAGCAGCTGAACTTTAAACTATATACCGTCTATGTGTTAACGGTCACCCACATCGGCGGAAACGGGTTCAAGATGAGGGGTTGATAATTGCTCTAGTCCCTTATCCGGCATAGTCCAAGCCTCACCGTTTACATGGCGCAGCGCTATTGACTAAACTATTGATAGAGGCTTAGAGTGATAAAGCAATATTGCGGGAGTGGAAGATCGGACCATCTTAGTCATACGGTCTCAACATGAAGGGATAAGTTCCGTGCACATCGTTTGCCGCTCGTTTGTATAACGATTTCTGAAGCACCCATGCCTGTGGTGGCCATCTTCTCTAGAATATTGGAAGGGAAGTCGTCTGTGAGAATTCGGGGACTTTGGACGTAATCTAAAATGAAAGTAGGCAATTGAGTTCATGCTCGGTACATGCTTTGTTGCGGCAAGAATGGCAAGGGGAAATTATCATTCACTCAAGCCCTTCAATTCTATCCAAAACTTTGTCGAAGGGTATCGCTCTTCCTTTATACAATTGCATGCACAATCCCAAAACAGATAGAGGGCTTGTGAGCGCCGTGGATAGTCTATCATCGAGGTCTGGGTTATCGATCGGTTCAATGTCAGCTATATATCTTGCTCCTTCATTATCCCACTTCAATGACGTGTTGGTAGGATCAAACCGTGCGAACATGTTTGTCCGCGCTGCAAACACGCGGGCTGGAGCAGAATGTGCGTGCTCCCAATCAATGACGCCAACCACTTCGAACTCGTCGTTTAGCAGGATGTTATGTAGCAGAAATTTGGGATGAACGATTGGATATTTGCCAGGGACTCATTGATTGTGAAGTCTCGGATAGCCGACCCGAGTCGTCTGGGAAAGGATTGAGTAGCGCGTTCCAAACTTGAATCGTTCAGACGTGACAGATTTTCGGACGTTGGATTTGGTCGGCCCATGACAAGAAATAATCAGCTGCCAGTTCGAATGTGCCTTTAAAGTTCAAACGCTTCGGGTAGGTGCCCGATGTTGCTGTTCCCACTAAAATTTAATGTCAGGCAGCCGATCCGGCTGACAGACGCATCTAACAATTGATACTGATAGCGAGTCAGGGTGTCCAATACTGCAGACTGCTGGTCAACAACCTGCATCGATGCTATCGAGCTAAAGTGAATATTTCCCCGAAAAGTAATCCGCACAAGACAGCCCTGCCCCATTCCTCAGGATGCTTATACACAGGTCCTCGATATCCCAACCAACCTCTCATGGAGTCGCCAGAGTTGGACAGCAGCACTTGCGCTGGCAGGTCTCTCCCGAACACGTGAGGCCCAGAGAGACGTACATGAACCAGTTGCCGGAGCCAATGGTTTCGCCTTCGTTGAAGCAAGTGGCATCGTCGCCGCTGCCTGCGATGGAGATGCCCGCCGCAACGTAGATGGTCTTGTCGCAGAGTGAAGCCGGCTTCGGGTCATCGAATTCGTCAATGATTTTGCTGATGGGCACCCAGCACTCGGTCGGGTCGGTAGTGCAGTACTTGTTGAAGGCCCAGGTTCCAAGCGCGTTGTTTTTCGTGATGGGGGCATCGTCGACCTGCAGGTGGATGTCGTGGACGTCGACGCCCGCGGCCGTGGTGATGTCAATGTGGAGGCACTGCTGTCCAAAGTACGGACCAGCCGGGCAGTCTTCGATCGTGTACGAGACTCCATCCTGGACATCGTGCTGATCGTCTCCATAGTTCTTGCCGCACTGGAGGTTGGTCGTCGAGGGAGAGACTTGCAGCCCTCCTGTGGTGCTCTCGGCGCAGCAAGGTGGCGACGTGTCTGGGCATGTGTCGCCGTCCCTGGGGAAATGCTCCTCTGGGTAGTTGTAGGACAGGGGCGCACACCTTCTGATGAGAGGACACTGGCACGAGGTGGCTTCGTCAGCAGAGCAGGTGTCAAAGGTAACCGTCGCGAGGCCGCGATGCGCCAGCATAAGCCACGCAAGGCCAGACAAGCTTGCAAACTTCATCTTGGAGGTGAGGCGGTGCAGGAACGAACAAAGGCAACAAAAGAAGACAACGGTAACTGGATAAGCGATGGACTGGGTTGGGGATCCAAAAAGAGTTGACAAGAGACGGCCTGGGTGGTTTATATAACCAGAGGATTCGGCATGCAGAACAGCCGTCCCACTTCAAAACCGTCTAAGCGATTCTCTCTTTCATAGCCTAGCTCAGCGTGCCCGTCATCCACTCGACGCTATTCGTCGTAGCAGAGCGGGTGGAAATGAGTGGCGAGGCTAGCAATTATTGCTGGGCTTGACACACGGCTCAATAAGCCACAACTCCGCCCCGAAGGTCATCCAAGTCGACTACTGACGGAACTACCGTAGAAACTTGAGAAATTGGCCCTCTAGGCAAAGTGGAGTTATGCACGCTTCTGCTCACTAATGCACCCAAAATGGGTTAGAGGGCCTGCTATTATCTTCCTAATCACACGCTGGCAATATCAAAAGTGTTAGTAAGCTGAAGATATATATCGCCGATAAAGAGACTAGCACTTGTATATACCGAGAGCGGAATCGAGCGAATAGAAATAATCTAAGCCTATGTGGTACTACTATGGCACGGCCGCATATCGCTAGTATGTAAGGCTAATCGGGAAGCGGCGGTAGTAGTAGCTAAGAGCGCTAATAATATTATTATCGCGACTAGTGCTTTTAATAAGGGAAGACTAATAGGTATAGGAGGTATTGTTTATTATAAATTACCTAGCTAGGTAGATAAGGTAGTTACTAAGTACTTAGTTACTTTTAGTTTATAAGATAATTGGAACTTATAATATATACTTAATAAACTTAAATACTAAGAGCTTATAATATTATTAAGTAATTAATTATCCCTAAAGGTAATTATATAACTATAATAATAATTAGGCTAAGATATTGTTTAATAAATTTATAATTATATTAAATAACTAGGAAAAGTAAATAATAAGATTAAAATAATATAAATATTATCTTAAAGTAAAATATTATAGCTTAATAGATCTTATATTATATATTATTTTATTTCTTATAAATTTTCTTTTAAATATATTAATTATAATAAATCTTATTTTTATAAATATAAGGCCTTTACTTAGATCTTACTTTTATAAATATAAGGCCTCTTATATATATATTATATTTATTATATCTTAAATAAATACTTAGCCCTTAAGCTATTAATTAAATTTTAATTACTTTTAAGACTTTCTTAATTTATTACTACGATATAACTTTTATTATATAATAATAGTAAGACTTTTTATTAATAATAAACCTAATATACCTAGTTGATTTACTTAAAAATATTATATATTATATATTAATAGCTTTATATTTAATATATTTTTATATGATATTATATATTATTTTTATTATTAAAATAATATATCTTTTAATAATTAAAATACCTTATTTATTAGATTTTCTTTTAGAAAATTAATATTTTATAATAAAATATTATTAAATATTACTAGGTTTATAGCTAAAGTCTAATAGCTTAGAGCTATAATTAATTAATTTTAAGGCTAAGTATAAAATTAATTTATAATATCTACTTAATATTATTATATTAAAAATCTAAGTAAGATTTTTAAACTCTTAATTTATAAAGTATTTATAAAATAAGCCTATAATATTTTTTTTCTATATAAGAAGGTATTTTAATATATTCCTATAATATATAAATATTAATATAAAAAAAGTATTTTTTATATTTTATTTTATTTTATAAAATTATTAAAATATAATTAAAATTTATTTAAAGAGATTATCTTAAAAATAATAAATTTAATTAAGATTTTAATATTATAAATATTTTTATAAATTAATTTAGTATTAAGATTATCTTAAAAAAAGCCTTTAAAATAATTAGTAAAAATTAATAAGTTATAGCTAAACTTTATAGCTTAATTTAAAATAAATCTTATATTATTTATTTAATTATTTTTTATTAATTATTTTTTAAATTTAAATATAAGAATAAAGTATTTATAGAATTATATTATTAAAGATTTAAAAATAAACTTTATAAAATAAATTACTTTAAAGACCTTAATAAATATATTATTATAGCTATTAAGACTAAGAAATAATAATATAAATAATATTAAAAGAGAATAACTTAGAGAAATAAAAGCTATATCTCTTAGTTTAATCTTTATTACCTTAAATAATATAATAACCTATAAAAAGAAAAACGAAATAAGAATAATAAGAATTAAAAATAATAAAGAAATATCTTTTATAGTATTTAACTAAGACTTAGAAATATTAGAAATATTTAATAAGATAAATCTTAGATTATTTCTTATAATTATAAAAAAAAAAGATATTATAAAAGTAATTATTTATTTCTTATTATAATAAAAAGAAATTAAAAACCTTTTTAAAATTAATAAGTTAATTAAATTAAATAATAAAATTATAATAATAATAAATTTACTCTTATATTATCTTATAATTTATTATAATATAATAAAAATAAATAAATTATTATTATAATTAAATATATTAAAAGAATAATTAAAATTATTTTTTATATTAATAACTTAGAACTATAAATAATACCTTAATAAGAAAAATAATATAAATTTTTAATTTAAAAAGAAATACTTATTAAATAAGCTTAATAATTCTTAGATTAATTTCTTATATAATATACTTATAAATAAAACTATTTAATATAATAATCTATATAATAAAATATATATACTTAGATATTTTTTATATCTCTTAATTAAATAATATAAAAAGATATTAAATTAATTAATCTTAAATAATTATTTATATAAAAATATCTAAAATATAATAAAAGATTTACTTAGATCCTTAATAAAAAACTATTAAGTATAAGATATATTTAATAAGCCTTAAATTAATATATTAAGATTTATAAGAACCTTATTTTTATACTTAGAATTTTAATAATATTTATAAAAAAGAATTATAATAAATATATAATAAATATTTATTTTTATAAATAATAATTATAAATAAATATAATTTAAATATCTTAATTATTATAAAATATTCTAAATTAATTATATTTATTATAATTATAATAAATATCTTAAAAGGAAATAATATATAATACTTTCCTTAATT
>NW_003315707.1:0-13163 GCF_000151355.1 Fusarium vanettenii 77-13-4 | reverse complement strand
TAGTAATATCTATATATTCCCTTGCGGTCTAGATATATCATTCTTATAATAAATTCTAATATTAATTGCCGTATTTATCGTAGAGTTATAGGTAATATTCCTCTTTCTATAGGTAATTATCTATTTTGGGATTTTATTAGTTTTAAATCCGGGCTATTATTAATTATCGCTAAGCCTTTATTCTTACGCTATAGTTAAGATCCTTATTATATTACTTAATTTATCTTATTATTATAATAGTCTTAGTACTAGGGTCTTTATTAGGTTTATTAGTTAATTCAGGTAATAGCCTCTATCCTAGCCTATCTATAAGGTAGAGCTATTTTATCTTTAGGGGTTTTATTATAATATATTATAGCTTTAGCTAGGGGTAATTATTATGCCTAAATTATTCCTTAGTGAGGTATACCTAGCTATAGGGCATAGTAACTTCCCTTAGTTCTAGACTAGTATTATTATACCTAGTCCGGGCTATACTAAGTATCTTAGTTATTTAAAGAGCTATCTATGGTTTATTATTAGCTTATGCGAATCTTATTTATTTTTTGCCTTTAGGGAGTTATTATTACTATAGCTAATAATAGCTTTCCTTAATATTATATTACTTCTTATAGTAGATCTTCTTAATATAGTTTATCTTATAGTAATATTAGTATTTAAGTCTATAGTAATTATATTTCTTCTATTAGGTTACTCTAAGTTTTATAGGTCTTATATAGGTTCTATAGGATATATTATTTTATTAATATCGCCCTTAGTTAGTATTAAACTAAGGTTTCTAATAATTTTCTTTATTATTATAGGGGTTTTAGAGTTTCTTCTAAGAGAACTATTAGTTATTAATCTTAATTACTTAGCTAATATAATTAATAAGGTTATTAGGCCGGTCTTCCTTATAGAGTTTAGCCTATACCTTTTTCTTAAGTCTATTAAAGAAAAAGGATATTAGGGGTTCTTAGTCCTAATTAAGCTTTAAGGCGAGCTAGAGGTACTTAGTGCTATATTCTAATATAAAGTAGGTTTATTAAAGTGCCTTAATTTCCCTTTCCGCTTAGGCCTTTTTATTTATTATTCTAAAAGCTTATTAGAGCATAGCTTTAAAGGCTTTAAAGCTAAAATAGAGGTTTATAGTCTAAGGCGAGTATTTATTAAGTAGTTTAATAAGGTATTCTTTTAGGATAGGTTCGAATTAGGCTATAATATACTTAGTGAGATACCTAGCGGCATATTAGACCTTACTAGATACTATAGTAAATTATATAGGGTAATAAAGTATAAATATATATAGTTATATAAGGAATATTAGTAATTTATATACAGCGCTATTAAACTTCTCTAATTATTCTAGCTTTAGGATTTCTCTAATATCTTTGCCCTTTATAGCGGTAACCGCTATATTATTAATATTCTAGATATTCTTATAGTATTATTAGTTCTAAGCTTACTAAGTAATAGCTATATAGTCGATAAGTCCTCTAAGTTCCTCTATTTCGGTAGTTATAGTAATAACCTAGGTATAGAATTACTTAACTTCTTCGTCGTTATTATCTATTTCTTCGTCGCTATTAGGGTTAGCCTAAACTAATGCGATAGGGGTAAATAGGTAGTTAATAGGTAGAACTTATTAGTAATTATTATTAGGAATAGCCTAAGTAGCTATTATATTTAATATTATTTAAGGTAATATAAGTAATCCTCTAAATAAAAGCTATTAATATATAACGGTATAGTATATTCTAAGGGATAAACTGGTTATATTAGGTTTATATTAATAGGGGATTATTAGTATTATTTTAAATAAGGGTATAAATTATATCTAGTAATATACTTAAGGGTATTAAGTATAACTAAGTTATATTAATAGCTAAGGTAATTATTATATAAGAAAGTATAATAAGTATATTTTATATATTTTGGCTTCCTTAAGTAAAGCTAATCGCGCATAGGCATAATATTATTCTAAGATCGATGCGGTCTAGGAATAATATCGGTCCTTAGTATATTAGTCCTATTATAATTAGTGATCTAAGACTCGGGATTTATGGGGACCGCGTGATATAGCTGCGAGGGTCGTAATATTAGATTTATAAAAATATTTCTCTTAGCTTTATAAAAAAAAAGATATAATTAATTAATTATTATTTATAATTAATTTTAGCTTATAGTAAAGATAATTATAAAATATAATATTTAATTAAATAATATTTATAACTTTAATAAGATTGATTTTCTTATAAGTATAATTATAAATAAAATAATTATTATAAATATAAAAAGGTATTTAAAGCTAAAATTTATATAGCTTAAAAATTAAAAATAAATTATAATTATTTAAATAATTAATAAAGAAACTAAGTAATTTAATTATTAATTATAAAAATTATTATTTTATTAAATTTAAAAGATATTATAAGAAATCTTTTTTTATCTTTATATATTATTTTATTTCTCTTATTTATTTTAGTCTTTTAATATTAAGTCTTTTAATATATTAAAAAAAGCTTATAATTAAGAAATAAAATATCTAATTAAATACTTTATAATTTATATTTTAAAAATTAAGTTTTTCCTAGCCTTTTATATTATATATAAAGCTATTATAATAAAATAAAATATTAAATAAGTATTTAAAGGAATTAAATTTATTTATTTAGATTTAGAAAATATAATCTTAAAGCTTAATATATAGCTATAGATATTAATATTAATTAAAGAGGTAATTAAATTATTAACTTCTTAGGCTTTAAGAACCTTAAAGATTATACTTAAGGCTAAATCTTAGTTAAAATACCTTAAAAAATAAATTAAAAGATATTAAAATAATTCTTTAGAATTAATTTTAAAGGCTTTTTAAAGTCTTATAAAAGAAATAAAAGCTATTATATATTAAATTACTTTATTAATTATTAAAAATAAAGACTTTTAAGAAATAAATAAAATATTTAATTAATATTAAAATATAAAAAAGAATTAAATTATAAAAAAAAGGGTTATAATAATAAAAGAGAGAGAGTAAATAATTAATTAAATAAATATTACTATATAAATAATAGCTAAATTATTAAAGAGTAATAATTAAAAAAGGTTAATTAGACTAGGTATTTAATGCTATAGTATTTATAATAAGCTTAAATATAATATAAACACTTATTAAGTAATAATTAAAATATCTAAGGAAAAACATAATAAATAATTTTAATTAATTAAATAATTTTTATAAAAAAATTAAAGAAATATATTATTTACTTAATTATATTATTTATTTATTAAGTATATTATTTAGAAATTAAATATATAAATTTTTTTCTTAATATATATATTTCTTATTATTAATTATATAAAATTTTAAAATTAAAAGTATTAATATAAATTAAATTAATAATAATAATAATTAAATTTTTATATTAAATTATTTAATTTTTATTTTATAATTTATTATAAATTTTAAAACTTTCTTATTATAATTATATTAAATATATATAATTATTTTATAATTCTAAAGTTATATCTTGTAATATATTTCTATTAAACTGCTATTAAATCTACTAAGCCGCGACTGGTCAGAGGCGACCTCTATAAGAACCCAATATAACTAAGATCAATTGACAACTTTCTACATCTTCCTTCATCTCCCAGCGATTGGACTGCCTTGTATAGAAGGTCAACACTCAAGTTGCATCCCGTAGACGTTGCGCAGGCTCCTGAAGGAGATCGTGAGTCACGCTAAAGGACATGGACATCGTACCAGATCGACACCTTCTGGTATTCACCAGGTTAAAAATAGCGATCCAACACTCCATAAAAATCAAATAATAATCTTTTCTACATGAGCCGTCTCTGATGCTGTCAAGTGACTTGTAAGTCGTAGAGTTTGAAACAACCATTTACCACTCGCTCGGAAATGTCCCGAGCATCGACTGATGCAATTCATACCGCCTCGCTTGACGTATTTGTGTCATTGAACTGCAATGGCTAAAAGGACCTCTGTGGGCTTAAAGTTGAGGGTGGGGGGTTTGGGCGGCATGCAACCAAAGCTTGACCTTCGAAAACCGATACGCGTATACAGTCAAGGTGACCTCTCGACCTCCTTATCAGCCGACCCCCTTTGCACTTTGAACCAGTCACCGACTAATCCTAGGGATAACTCTAACCAACCATAGACCGAATCCTAACGTATCCATTGGGTAATGGCGTATCAAAGGGGGCCGGCTTGACAAAACGCTCCACCAACGCAGGTCGTCAAGCGGCCCACAGGAATGATGTATGCGAGCGAGGTGTCCACTGGTCGATGTAACCCAACTAACGGTACTAATAGGGCTAGATTATACTGATTGCTATACGAAATATGCGGGGCTGAAGGAGAAACCAATATGGCTTCGGCTCTCCCCTCTCACCCGCTTGGGGTTGGAAACTCTCCCCTAGCTAATGCTACGATGTATGATTCTTAATTGGTTTAGTTCACTCGGCAGAAGCAACCTTGTCGGTCTGTGTGGGACACAACATTTAGCCGGACAGGGCAGGGTGTATGTTTCCTTGAACCTTGGACCACCATTGGTAGATGATCTTTGCAGCAGCTAATATCAATGTGCAGTTTGCTTCGGGTCAACGGGTGCCGGTAGCTGTTCCAACTCAGCCCATGTGCTGGGCGTTTCCTGGGCACGTCAACTCTCGGCGCAGACGGCTTACAACGAATTCATTCCTCGAGCGGGGTCATCTCTCAGTTGCTCTTTGTTGCCGATTTAACGTGGGGATGTGCACCACTGTCGAAATGAGCCTCCCCTCCATACGACCGCTTCTTCTCTCTGCCAAACTAGCACCAGCGCAGAAAGTAGAAAGGCTATTCAGTGCCTTGAAAGCGCACAAAGCACCAACTACCTTAACCGAATCTCACTTCTGTCGGTCTCAAAATGGCTTCAGATCTTACAACACCTTTGACGCCGCACTTGCGGAAAATCAGAGGCTCGAGCCAGCTGATGGTCAAGGGAAAGCCTTTTCTGATGCTTCCAGTCGAGTTACACAACTCCACCTTCAGCAGCGCCGCGTACATGGAACGGGTGTGGCCTGAAATGAAGGCTATTCACGCAAACACTATTCTCGCCCCAGTGACATGGGAGATGATCGAGCCTACCGAGGGAACCTTTGACTTCTCTGAACTCGACAAATGCGTCCTGGGTGCGCGCAAACACGGCCTGCATCTCGTCTTGCTATGGTTCGGAGCATACAAGAACACGCTCAGCTCGTACGCTCCGATCTGGGTCAAGACAGATATTGATCGCTTCCCACGGATTCACATCAAGAACAAGGAGGGCACCCTAAAAACTCTCGAAGCTGTCCAACCCCATTGCAAGGAGGCCTGGAAGGCAGACGCGCGCGCCTTCGCCAACTTGATGAGACATATCAAGCGTCTTGATGAGGATCATAGCACTATCCTAATGGTGCAGGTGCAGAACGAAATAGGAGTGATGGGCGACTCCAGAGATCGATCTCGCATTGCCGATGAACTGATCCAGAAACCTGTTCCCGCGGATCTGTGGGCGTATTTGCAGACAAACAAAAGCACCCTCCATGCAGAATTCCGGAAACGATTCTCTGACGCCCTAGGAAATCCTGCCACCTCCCCTACATGGATAGAAGCATTCGGACCCGGGCCCTTTGCGGATGACTTGTTCATGGCAGATGCCTTCTCTCGGTACATTCAGGCGGTCACAGCCGCCGGACGCGCTGAGTATGATATTCCCTACTATGTCAATGTCGCGCTATGTTCGGAGGACCCGTCCTGGTTGGACGTTGAGTCCATTCCCGATGAGGTCCCTGCAGGCGACGTCCCCGGCCAGTATCCCTCTGGAGGCCCCGTCGGCCACAACCTAGACATTTATCAACACAACGCCCCAGATATTGCGTTCTGGGCACCCGATATTTACCTCCAAGACTATGAGCTGGTCTGTGAGTGTTACCGTCACAACGATCGGCCTCTCTTCATCCCCGAGCAGCGGCGGGATGAGTACGGCGCACGTCGTATCTGGGTTGCGTACGGCAATTATCAGGCTCTCGGTTGCTCCCCCTTTGGAATAGACACCTTGGACCCTGAAACATCGCCTACCAAGAAACACTTCAAACTTCTGCGCAGCATAAAGGATTACATCCTTGATGCCCACGCCAATCGCCCGGACGACATCATGGGCTTCTTCTTTGACGAGGATGCCGAGATGACATCCAAGTCCAAGACGCAATGGGTTAAGTCCTTTGGCGATTTCCTGGTCACCGTGAAGCGTGCTTCTGTTTTTGGTATCCCCAGCTCCGCAGCGGGAATCATCATCCGCCAACCCAACGGCCGCTTCCTCATCGCAGGATTTGGCGTCCAGATCAACTTTGCATCTACGGACCCAGACTCGACGCTCACAAGCGTCCACAGCGTCAAGGAAATGGAGGTCGACGAGTCGGGTGCACTGAGATGTGCCCGTGTTCTAAACGGCGACGAGACGATCCATGGATCGTGTGTTATTATGCCCAGCGAGGATCCTGATTATGGTGGATTTCCTATCCCAAGCAGCATTCCTGGTCGTACAATGATTGCAGAATGCGTGCCCTACAGTATCAAAGAGGCCCAGAGTCATTTTTGAAGACTTTGAAGACGGAAATGCCGATGTTGGAGACTGGTGTGGTTGTTGTTGACAGCTTGAGGAAATTGGGTCCGAAGCTTGACCGATATAGATTTATTGAGGGTATTTCGTTTTCATTACAGAGTTGAATTCAGGGTCTTATAAACGAAAAGAAATTGGCTCTTATTAAGGATCTATTCAACCTGAGATCCCTTGAACTCGACAAAACTTGCGTCGCGTTCCGTAGTGGCGTACACGCCGATAATTGGACCAACGAAGCCAGATCCGTACAGAGCGTAGGCATCGACCTTGGACAACAAGATCCATTTGGATCCGTCCTCAGCAAAGCTGAACTCGACATGCTGAGAAGTATAGGAGATGCGGAAGTCCACAGAACGTTTGGGTTGTGAGACAATCTCAACTCGCTGCGTTAAGGACCGAAGCTTGTTCTCAAGCTTGAAGACGATGGTAGACGTTTCTAGGCTCCAAAAGACTCTCACAACACGAAACTCATCCTTGTAATAAGCCAGACCGGCTTCCAATACTCCCACAGTCTCCAAGGATGATTTGGGCAGGGACACTCTCGAATCTCCTTGAAGTCTTCTTCGGCGCTTTCCAATGAAGGAAATCGGACCCATTGGGTCCAGTAGCGGGGCTTGACGTGGCCTAATGGAAACGCTGTGGCCATCTTGAGAGACCACATAGTCTTCAGATTCGGTGTCACGGATGTGGAGGAAATCAAGGTGCCTCAGTGAGGGAATCAACTTCGAGGAGCCTGGAAACCCTTTTACAGCCATGTCAGGATTCGACTGAATGGGCGGGACATTCGGCCAGCCACCTTCTGGCCATTGGACCGGACTGATGAAACTCTCGCGACTCATTGGGCATATGCCGCCTTCTTTTCTCACGCCTAAGACAACGATCCACCAGTTTCCTTCAAGGTCCTGAAAGAGATCCCCATGGCCTGTGTGTGAGAGGTAGGCCGTTTCACTACAGACGTCCAAGATTGGATTGCCCTCATAAGACTAAAAGGGGCCCCAGATAGACTTTGATCGCGCAATCGTGGTATTGTGACCGTCATCTGTTCTGCCTTCAGCAGTCAAAAGGTAGTACCATCCCTCCCGCTTATAGAGACGTGGTCCCTCCGGAACCATTTTACTAAACCCTTCCCAGACCTCCTTTTGCGGTGAAAGTTTTCGCCGGTCTGTATATCGATCTCAAAACAATTGATAGCAACCCTGGATATCCACGGTGGTCCGGTTGTATATGAAGAGCCATAGATATAAGTCCGGTTGTCATCCTCAAAGAAGAGATCAGGATCGATACCGTTGAAGTCAAAGTAGACTGGATCACTCCATGTGTTGGACCATATATCGGTTAATGATATGACAAACTTCTCATAGCATTGACCAGACTCTCCCTTCTTATGGATGACGTTGGTGCAAACGATATATGTTGTTCCCTTGTGATGGCGAATGGTCGGAGCACACAGTCCACCTGCAGCTAACAGCGGCTCGCCCTCATCTGTGACATGAATAGGGCGTGTTCTCGAGTTTGAGAGACCAATTTGGCCTTTCCGATTGATTGCATTCCCTTGGAAAAATGTCAACACCAGCTGCCATCTTGCTCCGGGCTGTGTGGATTCCGAACATACCTATGTTCGTCCATGACACCAGGTCATTGGATGTATAGATGGGAAGACCAGGAAAAAGATGGAAGGATGATGTGGCAAGGAAGAAGGTCCCATCTATGACCGCGACAGACGGGTCTGGCGCGAACCCCGAAACAATGGGATTGATTGGTGACTGCTCCATGTTTGTCGAACCTTTGGCGACTGTCGGCGCTTTGGCCCCAGGCCGAGGATGAGAAAGCTGTTCGGGAGAAAGACCGCGGTTTTCCTCTACAGAATAGAGACTGACCGAACTTACCAACTGGCGCATGATGAGCTCTCCGGCTCGGGACATTGGCTAGCGAAGCTAGTGTGTGCAGTGGGTGTTGGGGACTGATCCTCGTCTGAATGTTTTAGCCCCTATTGGGCAAGATGGGGAATCCTTCAGGCTAATGCTACATTGGTAAGTAAACCACGAGAAGGCATTTAGGCTAATTAAAAAAAGCTGACAAAAAGTCAGCCGCCATGGAGACCTTTGGCGCATTGGGTTCAGAGGAGCAGAGACTTGTGACGTGTTCGCAGTATAACATACGAGAGACAGGTGACTGGACCTAAGTTGTTATCGGTCGGTAATCATCTTTGCAGGGTGTTTCCCATTGCGCAGGTCACACTATTCGCCCAGGCTTTGTGCTGGGCGTGCCAACAAACAACCAGGTCTGTCCGTCCTGATCGTAGCTCATCCGCCAAGCCGATAGCGTGAGTCGACGGCAGCGTGGGGCTGCAACTTTCAGAATTTACCCGGGGAAACTAGCTGCTACTGGCATGGGGCTCAGCAAATGCGCATTGAATACGAAAAATCGCTTATCAAAAGGCGATTCGCCAAAAACGGCGCCACCAACAAGTTCTTTGGATCATGCCTCCAAGACCCCTAGCCCCGAAGAGCTAACCCCATCCTCCGCACCCCACAACTCGCACCCCATGACTCGAAGACAAGGAAAGTCTGGGAAAGTCTGGGGTAACGGGTCTAGCCATGCATCATACGATGGGGTTGGGTTAATTCTGACTCCCAGTCCAGGTGACAAGGGCTCCTTACACAGGTACCAGATTAGACGTGAAAAATTGGCGTGGTGCAGATATATAAACCATCTCCTCCCTCTGATCGGCAACATGTTTGAAGATCGCAACAGCCTATCATCATCTGCATTTCCTCACACTCATATCTCATCACTTGGGCGTCTTACACCAGCCAACCGATCGTGCCCCAACATGGCCATTTTCGACGAGAAGCCGTCCGCGGAGGAGCGGCAAGTTCCCAACGAAGCCCCTGATGCACTGAAAGACTTGGCCTCTAGTGCTGCTGCCCAGGGTCAGGGTCTCACTGGATACGAGAACCTGAGTGCCTGGCAGACGGTCAAGGCGTTCAAGATCAACGCTTTGATCTGCTTTTTCACCGCACTCAGTGCTGCCGCTGAAGGATATCAGATCCAGTTCGTATACCCCGCGTCTTGGGAAACCCAAAGGGGGGATTAGAAGAGACACGTCTGACTTATCAACTCATTCATTAGACTAGTCGGTGTTATCGTCGCCAACGCTGGCTTCGTCAAGCAATTCGGAACGCAGGTCAATGATGCCGGCGACGTTGTCCTTGCATCCTCGATTATGAGTGCCTGGGGCTCGCTCGGATCTGTCGGTCAATTGGTCGGCCAGATGTCAATCTCGTTCCTATCCAATCGATACGGCAGGAAAGTCGCCATGTTTACTTTCTGGATTCTTCTCGCCCTCAGCGTTACCATCGAATGTATTTCTCGAAACTGGAAAGTCTGGCTTGTGGCAAAGATTCTTGGAGGTCTCGGCGTCGGTGGTATGCAGGCTACCATTCCCCTTTACATCAGTGAGGTGGCACCAATCCGAGCGCGAGGTGCCTTCTTGATGTCCTACAGCCTCTGGTGGGTTATTGGACAATTCTTCGCCCCCCTCGCTCTACAGATCATCTCGCAGAACGACTCCTCGAACTGGCTCACACCCGTTTATTCGCAATGGGGCCATATTGGACTGATGTTGATTATCTACCTGCTCATTCCAGAGTCGCCAGCCTGGTGTGTTGCTCGCGGCCAAGTTGATCGCGCCAAGAAGATGCTTCGTCTGATCTATAGGGACGCCAAGGATTTTGATATCGAGCACCAGTACAATCTTATCGTTCTCAATCTCGAGCACGAGCGTGCTGTGGCCGCAGAGCAGCGACGCGAGCACTGGTATGCTATCTTCAAAGGCACCGATGGACTTCGCACGGTCATTTCCTTCTGGACCCTAATGACCCAGCAATTCATCGGCCTTCAGGTTTTCCTCAGCTACGGAACCTATTTCTTCCAACAGGCTGGCGTCCCCGACCCCTTCAAGGTCACCTGCATCACTTCTGGCATTAATATTGCTGCCTGTGTCTTGGTCATATATTTGGCTGATGTCACAGGCCGTAGATGGATAGCATGCTACGGAACAAGTCTTTGTTGGTTCTGCAACATTGCTGTTGGTATCCTGGGTGTTGTGCCTAAGGGCAAGGCGAGCAATAACCTTATTGTTGTATTCGCTTGTTTATGGAGTAAGATTCCCGCAGATAATGCAATCTCAGTTCAAATACTAATCCATGGATGTTTAGACATCGGACTGATGGCCAACGGATCAACTGGTTACGGGTTTATCGCTGAGATTTCCTCTCAGAGACTTCGAACCTACACGTCTGGTTTCGCCATGGGAATGATTGGTCCGGTTGGTATTGTGATGGGAGTCTTAGTCCCATATATGATCAATGCCAATCAGTGGAACTGGGGCCTCAAGACTTGTTGGTTCTTTGCTGGAGTTGGCTTCCCTTTCACCTTAGCCATGTGGTTTTTGATCCCTGAGACGGCTGGGTATGACTTCGATACATTTTCCGAGATGGAACTTCTGCTAAATGATACCAGACGCTCTGCAGCCGAGCTCGATGAACTTTTCGAACGAAAGATCAAGCCATATCGATTCCACAAGACCGCTACAGTCACTCAACGCATCGTAGAGATGAACAAAGTACAAGTCGAACATGACAACTAGAGCGACTCGTAAGAATACTAAACAAAGGACCTGTGGGCCATTGTCGGTGCTTGATTAGGATAGGCGGGGGCTAGAAGGAGAGAAGAGGGTAGGAGGGATACTTAGATAATAAATGGACTTGAAATGTTAGCTAGTTAAATAGTATAACGTGGCCTATCATAAGGCCCTTATTATCACGGCCTAATATACTCTGTTATTACGTAATGAAAAGAAGGCCTATTATATTAACTAATTATTGCATAAATTAACTTAGATTACGCTAAGAAGATATAATCCCGCCGTAATCTATGCGAAAGATTATAATTAGACTATAACTAATATCCTTTAATCCCTTATAATCTAAGGACCTAACCTTAAGTATATAAAATATACTTATTATATTTTCTTATGTATTAATTACCTTAGCTATTAATATAACTTAATTATACTTAATACCTTTAAGTATATTATTAGATATAATTTATATTACCTATTAAGATTATATAATAGTCTCTTTTATTAATATAAATTAATATAATTAATTTATCTCTTAGGAATTCTATAATTATTATATATTAATAGCTTTTATTTAGAGGATTACTTATATTACCTTAAATAATATTAAATATAATAATTACTTAGGCTACTCTTAGTAATAACCCCTAATAGATATTACTTATTTATTAATTATTTATTTTTATTATATTAGCCTAAGTAGATCTTAATAATAATAAGGAAATAAATAAAGTATTTAACTTAAGTAATAATAATAAAGAAATTAAATAACTTAAGGCCTAGATTATTATAATAATTATTATTACTATTAAAACTACTATTAAGATTATTATTATTACTTATTTATATAGGCCGAGATATATATATCTTATATTTAATTAGATAGGTTTAATAAGTTAAACCTATATTTTCTTTTGCTACTAAGTCTAGCGCCGCTAATTAGCGCTAAATATTTAAGTTTAAACTCTAATATTAACCTCTAAGATTTATAATACTAATTATCCCTATAACTTAATATTTCTCTTTTAGCTTTATAGCTAATTTATAGCTATAATAATATCTCTTTAATATATTCTATTATATATATTATAAGGCATAAATAATATTCTAGGCGAGAATTAATATTATAAGTTATTTATTATATAGCTAGCTTAGCGCTATATTATTAAAAGCTTAAAGGAATAACTCTTTAGGCTAATTAAATATTTTATTTTACTTAATCTTATATTAAAAGCTCTCTAGCCTAAAGAGCTTTACTTTAACCTAATTAAATTAATTATTATAATTATTATTATTTAGAAAGAGGCTAGGTAGAAAGATAATCTTATAGCTAAAGATTATTAGTATAATCTTTTAGTTATTATTTTATAGCTATTTTTTCTATATAATGCCTTAAAAGGCTTTATTAAAAGCTTTTTTTTTAAGCTCTATATAAAGCTAATTACTTAGGCTAGTAATTATCTAAGTAAAGAGAAACTTATTATAAATAAGTTTATCCTTATATATATTTATTATATGACTTTAATTTATAGGTTAAAGGTCTTAATAGAAAAGTATTATAATATAATTAAGTAATTTATTTTTATTATAAATAATAATTATAATTATTAAACCTCTATTAATAATATTAATAGAAATAATTTTAACCTTTAATTAATTAAGAGTTATAAGGGTAATTAGAAAGTTAATATTAGAGAGGAGAGTTATTATATAAAGGGATTAAAAGCTCTTTAGCTAATTAAGAGGTAACCTATTTATTATAAATAGGGCTATTTTTAATATATTATTAAAGCTATTAATAATAAGGCATAAAACCTTATTAATTTAAGTATATTAAGCCCCTTAGCTTTAAATATAAGGCCTTTATTATTATAATT
>NW_003315706.1:0-13886 GCF_000151355.1 Fusarium vanettenii 77-13-4 | reverse complement strand
CTAGAAGAATATATTATAAAGGCTATCCTTAATATAAATAAAATTAATAATAAAATAATATATTTTATTAAATAAAAAGATTACCTTAACTTAGAAAATATATAAGAATCCCTAGAATACCTTATTAATATATAATACTTTCTAAAAAACTTCTATTAATAATACTAAATATAGGCTTATTAAGACTAATAGTATTCTAATTAATTAAATTAATAGCCCTAAAAGAATATACCTCTATAATAGTAAATAACTCCTCGCGGAGCTTACTTAACTCCTCTAAGGTATATAGGCTACGCTTAAAGGCCTTATTACTATGCGCTTTAAGTAATCTCTTTTATTTCTAGATATAAGTAAGCTTAGCTATTACCTCCTCTAAGGTAATTTTTACCTTAGCCTCCTTATCTTTTAGGTATTTATACTCTTAGATATTTTTTATAATTATAGAAAGTTAATTAATAATTATAGGGGAATATTAATATATACTTATAGAAAGAAGCTATATTAGCTCTATTATATATTATTTTTATATTAATATAATAAGAATAATAATTAAAATAATTAGAGATTACCTTATAGGATAAGCCCTAGCGGAAATAATAAGTATAAGGTATAATTTTAAAACTAAAAGCCTTAATATAAATAAAGAGATCTTATATTTTAGAAAGTTTTTATAAGGAAATTTACTTAGAAACTTAGCCTAATATTATATTAATAAAAAAAGATTTTTATAAATTAGAGTTACTTACTAATAATACTTAATTATTAAAACTAGTCTTAAGGATAAGATTAATAGAAAGGGAACCTTATATTATAGCTATAATATAAGCTAAGCGGGGAAATATAATAAAAATACTCTAATTAAGTAAAGGACTAAAGGGACTAAGTATTACCTATATTAATCTAAGGACTAAATATTAAAAATATTAGTCTTATTTTAGACCGAACTTAGAGAATATTAGTCTAGAGATTAACTATAAATATATAAAACGCGCTTATTATACTTTCTTATATAGTAGTTACCTTAGTTATTAATATAACTTAGTTATATTTAATACCTTAAGTATATTACTAGATATAATATTATATTACCCTTTAAGGTTATATAATATTCTCCTCTGCTAATATAAACCCATATAACTAGTTTATCCCTTAGGAACCCTATGATCGTCATAGTAATCCTCTAAATAAAAGCTATTAATATATAATAAGAGGATATTTCTTAAGGGATAAACTAATTATATTAGTTTATATTAATAGAGGAGAATATTATATAACCTTAAAGGGTAATATAATATTATATTTAGTAATATACTTAAGGTATTAAGTATAACTAAGTTATATTAATAGCTAAGGTAATTATTATATAAGAAAGTATAATAAGTATATTTTATATATTATTTAGTCTTTAAGTTAAATATAATTAAGTTAAGTTAAGTTATTAGTATTTAACTTATATGGTTAAGAGAAATTAAATTAATTTTATTTAATTTATATATTTTCTTTCCCTATAATTAGCTAATATAGTGGGGTTAGTTTTTTACCCGGCGTTATCGCCCTTGATTATATTATAGCTATAATATCTAAGGCCTGATATTTAAACCTTGATTTTAGTAATAATATTAAAATTATACTTTGCCCCCTTAATTATAAAGAAAAAGTCCTAATTAGAATTATTCGAGGCGATAATTATCTCTCTAGTAGCGAGAATTACCTATACCTCGAGGAATTAATTAATAGTAAAACCCAGGAGGCCTAAAGTCTAGCTTACTTTACTACTAAGTATAAAGCTGGTATACCTGAGCTCTTTTATTGCTAGAAGAACTATATATATGCCGCTGGCATTATAGGCCGCTATAATATCGCCTCCCGTGGCGCTACCCCTAATAGTCATAACCCCATTATGGCTAAATTAGTATCGATATATATTTGTCTTATTTGCCTAAGATTAATATAAACCCGGCCCTTAGAGCTTAAGGCCGCTATAAATAAGTGGCCACTAGATACCATAGCGACCTTAAGCCTATTAGACATCGCGTATTAGATAGCTAAGGATACGTCCTAGTGATTAATAGGTTCAAATATTACTTTGGGCTTTAATTCCTTATTTCCTAACCATCGTCGAATAAGTCTCGAATAATTAGGGTCGTTTGGAGTAGTAATAACTGAAGATAGTGTAAGCAAAACCGGAGGGAGTCAAGGGCTTGGATGTGGACGTATAGCCCCTACAATTGGCGCTTCTGATAGCTTCAAACGTCGACAAGGCCATTTCGATAGAGAGGTTCAGTCGAATCAATGAATATTCTTGAAGGTTGAGGCAATAGAAAACAGAAATTAGTTTTAGGAGCCTTCATAATCACTGACCTTTAACTCCCAGTGTCAGAGGTGGTTCTTGAGCCTACGTAGGTAAGCGGCTCGGGTGCATTTCCGAAGCCGAATGCACTCAAATGGGGATTTCGACGCCAAGATTGTATGACAGTAAGGCCCATAATCGATTCACTGAGCCGCTTTTCGTTTGTCGGTACCATGCCCTGGAGATGACCGGGACTGAACCTTGTTTGAGCGCTTATGCAAGCCCCTCCCAGTGAGATGCACATACTTTGTAAGCAAGAAATATGTGTGATGGCATGCAAGTGGGATATGATATGCAGGGGAGGCTAAGCCGATCAAAGCGGAGGTGGGATACCGATATGGAACGAATGGAAACCTGGCCTGTGGACACTCTACTCTAACCGAGCACTGAAAGAGGGATGCTATTGAGCCCTTGACGATCGACCTCAAACCATCGGGTGTGAGGCCGAGCCCGCCTGGTCCAAGCCCTTGACCACCTTTCTGCTGACCGCTCCATCGGCAGACATAGTCGGCATTCTCTGTGCACGCCCCATCGGCAGACATAGTCGGCATTCTCTGTGCACGCCCTACAGGTTAAATAACTTCTCGCGGAGGCGCGCTGACGCCCAGCTGGGAATGATTCGCTAATTATCTTCCACCAGATGGTTACTGGACGGATTCGCTCACACAATCTCAATTCGACATGACGAAAGGCTTCCCCAGCATGCCCATCTCTTCGAGGTGGCTTGCTCTGTGTGCCTTATCTGATGCGTTTTCGATGATGCGGGTCCTCAAAAGCATAATCTAGGGCAACAACATGTGTTTGGTACAGTGGCGGTGCGTATGCAATATTGCTCTTGAACGTAGTCCCCGAACGTGGTCTCGACCTGGTATACTGCAGGAGGGCAAGGCGATGTGGAAACGCCGCCCAGGAAACACTTAAGAGTATATGGAATTGATATACGTCTAGAAGATTAGTATTTAACTTGTTCTCAATATCTACTTATGATATATATTATGTAAAGGGATGATTAACCCTTCTCTACCTGTAGAGGCCAAGTTGGCGGTAAATCCATGTCAAGGAAGTGCCGACGCAAACCCCGAACCGGCCCATTCTAAATCTGGATTAGTCAAAAATCCCCCGCAATTTCATCTCTCAACCCCAGATTCTCCTAGCACTTAGCATTTGTGACATCCCCTCTGTCTTCTCTTTATCCGCTCACGAGAGCTTCCATATCCCACTTTCGTGATTAATATCCCAACTGGCAGTTCTAAACTGTCTCCATATCTCCAGATTCCCGCTGCTGATTCCAAATGTCGTCCCAGGATATCCTTTGGCAGAACGGATACAACCCCGGCTTCGGGATCGAGGCGAGCAGCAGCCACTATCAGTACAAGGAACCGCGTTCCAAACGTCGCAAAACACAGCTCGCTTGCAACTGCTGCCGTGTGCGTAAGACCAAGTGTGACGGTGGGCGCCCTGTTTGCTCTGCGTGTGAGAAACGAGGCTCGAGAGAAGACTGCTTGTATGAAGAGGGGACTCTGAGAACTCGAAGGTAGGTAAGCCTATCGTACCAGCCCGGCCTTTTTTGTTGCTAAATAAAAGCCCAAAGGCATATACGGGCATTAGAAAGCAGGTTGGAGCAGCTTGAAAGGGGCTATGATTCCAGGCACACAGGGCTGGACGACAACACCTCCGGAACTCAGCCCAGGAGCAGTCGTCGATGGCAGAAGGGTAGGCCGCGTCGGCTATTTCGCCTTTTCGGGTAGTCAAAAGATATTACGGCTGACCCTCGCATCAGGCCTATCCAGATCTTCACCTCCCTTGGAGAGTGGCATGGTAAACACCAACGGTGTGCCCGACAGGCTTGTCAATGTCACGTCAGCAACCCACGACAACCACAGTCCGCCCACCCTTGGTGGAGTTCCAACTGCTCTTTCTAGCCAGGCAGAATCCCAGGACGCTCTAGCAACTGTCCCTACTTGTTTTCATCATCATGATCTACTATATGGTGCATCCTCGACGATTGCCTTTGTCGAACACGTATTCGTCACTACAGATGAAACCGATGGGTCATCAATGCCCAGCACAGACCTAACTACACCTGCAACTCATAGCCTAGGACAAAACGGTCCGCCAAAGAGGAGCCCAGCCGGTCTAGATCTTCTACCGATCCGAAGGGTTTCGGATAGCTACCTCCAGAGTTTCTGGGGTATCGTTCACCCTGTATTTCCTGTCCTACACAAACCAACATTCACGCAGTTTTACCAGCTGTTTTGGGAGCCGGCAGACATAGAAAGAGTGGACTCCACGGTTGACGACCCAGTGATGCTAGCAAAGCTCAACCTCGTTCTTGCAATCGGGTGTCGATTCACTGAGAGTGTGGATCTGGACAGTCGGGCAATTCAGGCAGATGAGTTCTACCAGCGTGCCAGGAGACTCGTTCCGATCGATTCTCTTGATGCAGCGTCCTTACCGATTATTCAGATGCTATTATTGACCGCTATCCACCTCCAGTCAACAACATATTCCAGCCGATGTTGGAACATGGTGGGACTTGCAACACGAGTGGCCCAAAGTCTCGGCTTGCATCTCAACCGGGGCGAGTCAGAAACAGGTAATCAGCTTGAGAGGGAAATGCGCCGACGAGTGTGGTACACGTGCGTGACGTTAGATAGGTAAGCAGTCCACCATAGTTACTGTTGCCACATGTGAGTTGCTACAATATTTGCTAACTCCATCTGCAAAACATAAAGGTTGATGTGCACTACCTTTGGCAGGCCAGCCATGCTGCCACACAACTCGCAAGTAACCTTACCGCTCATGGTCGACGACGAGTATCTTCTCAAAGATGGAGAAGGTACCCAGCCAGCAGCGATACAATCTCGGATGGGGCTTTTTGTTTACACCGTCCTGCTCTTCGACATTTTGGCCGAGGTACTGGAATGCTTCTACACTGACGCCGGTCAAGCAAAGAACCTCGCCGCTAGCCAACGCCAGGATAGGTCCATGTCCGATTTGCATGAAATGTTGCGGCTGAACTCGAAGCTAGATCAATTTCTGGAAGCTCTCCCGAAGAATCTGAGACTTGAAACTCTGTCAAGTAGCTCAGACACTCCAACCCGCACCGCCCTGCTGCAAGCAAGGGTTCTCTACTGCAGGTATGCTCCCTCATGGAGTATTCTTCATCCTAACCATCCCTAACAATCCACCTAGGTTTCTTTATATACGACTTCTCTTGCTTCGTCCAGTCATTATTTGTTTATCCTACTCGGCCTCAAGCCGAAAATTAGACTGTACCATGCGAGAAAAAAACAGTCTTGGAGACCAAATTGTTGGGCGAATGCGTCAAGTTTGCCTGGACACAGCGCGCGAGTTGATATCCGTCTTGCATCAGGATATGGGCAGTGTGTATCGGTGCTCAGCATGGTGGACCACTTACTGTGTGTCTTCCGTCTCTCCGTTATTGCTTCAATATTCTAACACTGAGTGCTCTAGTCACTTTTGGTGCAGCCACAGTCCTGCTGGCTTCCTTGCTATCTTCTGAGGAGGATACGATGACTTCTGTCGATACTTCATTGGCATATGCCATGGATATATTTAAACACTATATCAACAAGGTAGAATCATCAGCACGCGCAATCCAAGTTATTGAGGCCATGAAACATCGCCTGTCTCAGTTCCAGAACACAGGTATATTATCTACATCTTCCCAACATCGCACTCGGACTTGCTCTCCGGGTTGGTCATTCTTTCCTAACATTGCTTCGTTTCCAGGGGTCCCAATATCACGCATAGAGAGTCAACATACCGAATTTCCTTACAGCTTGCCACCCCAGGACTCTACATCTATGTTTGGCTCCAGTGTCAACAATCCCGAAGGTCATGTACAGGGTCTCGCTCCTGATCTCTTCACTGACGACTGGTTCTCGTATCAGACGATGGCCTTCGACTTCCAAGGCTATCTCTGAGGATACCAAGGTCAATTTGTAAATATATCCGACCATACCTACACTACCATGTCTCGATCGAGATAGATTTTGCCTAACACGCATCTCTCCTTCCGACCCCTATACTAAAAATCACAAAAACGTGAACACCTGTTGAAATCTTTCCAACAAGCCAATAACCTCTGGAGAATTGACTATGTCACACTGGTCAGATGGTCGATTCGTTGAGCCGAACGAGCAGCTTTCGCCCTGCTGGACCTGCGCTAAAATTGTCGAACATTCTCATGTCTTCTGGCTGCATACTGGGATCGATGGTTGCGTCATATCGCCGAAAGAATGCTGCCACGAGTTTACTCAGCTCCATCTGTGCCAGACTCGCTAATGTTAGCGCCCAGCAAGAATTAGTTTGCTTTCTTGGGTACTCACTTTATCCCGATGCATCTTCGAGAACCAACGGAGAATGGTACAAATGCCTCCTTCCGTTGTTCAATATTCTCGTCATCGAGCCACCGATCTGGGATGAACCTTTCTGGCTCGGGAAATGCAGGTTCCCACCGGTGTATTGTGTAGTTTTGTATTCCAACAATAGTCTAGATCCAAGTCAGTGAGCGGTAGTTAGGTGCTGTCAATATGTAGATAGCTTACTCCTTTCTGAATGTGAACACCGGCGACAGAGGTATCCCGCATGGCGATTCTTGGGATTATGGCAACGATGGTTGGGTACAGGCGAAGGGTTTCGTTTATCACCGCCTGCAAGTATGGTAAACGAGAACAAGTCTGTACTTTTTTAGCCCAGAAAGGTGACATGGGGGACTTTCATAGAGCAGACCTGATAGTCTGGAACAGATCCAACGTTTGGAATGGCGGCTCTCAGCTCGGCTTTGAGTTTTTCAACTACCCCCGGGTGCTGGAGCGTGGCCCAAAGCAGGAAAACGAAGGTGTTTGCCGTCGTCCCAGTTCCTCCAAACCTAAAACAAGAGAAAAGGGGTTAATCAACTATTACAGCTAGTGAACAGAATAGTCAAGCTTACATCCCGCTCATGCATTCCTCGGCCACTTCTGAGTCCGTGAGTGGTCGGTCGAGATAGCCATCCTTTTCCCCATAGAGAACGGACCGAAAGAACGGAGTGACGACAGTGTTCTGGCGGCACTTCCTGATAAGATCGACGGAGTACTGTGCTGGTTGTCAGATTGCTCTCATACAAGCTACAATTCAAGCTGGTAATTACCTCCTTCCATGCCTTGACTTTGCGGAAGTTTTCACCAAGTGCTCCCGGCAGGTAGATACCGATCTTCTCCAATTGAGGCCAGAACTCCTTCTGTAAACCTAAGTTTTAGCGTCTCGTCACTCATGGAGTTGACGTCCTAGGGGATGAAGCACTGCGTCAAGGGAGGGCATGGGCCATGCCATGATACATACATAAATGAAGATGGGCCTCCAGGCTCGGAAGTAGGACAGGACTTTGTGCTCTCCTCCTGACTCTAATGACTTTGGGTCATCTCCGAATAGTAACCAGTCTGCGGCCTGTCAGCTTTTCTGCCGTTTAACAAACTAAGAGCGACTTCTTCATACAAACTACATCAAATGACAAGAGATGCACTCGGTTGTATATGTCGACTGGCTTCCCATCTGCACTGTCTTTACCGATAACTTGGAGAAATATTTGGATCTTTGTAGAAAGTTCTTGCTCGATAGCTAGCAAACTGCGCTGAGAGTACCCGCGTGATAGTAGTTTACGACGTTGGCTATGCGCTTCAGGGTTTCTAAACAGTTGAAATGCGATGAGTTAATTTCCAGGCATAGGCCAGAGGATCTTACGTAAAACTAAAAAGGTGATCTTCTTCATAACCTCGTTTAGAAAACTAAGCAAACATATTAATCTGGAGTAAATTGAGAGCCAAGATAAGAAAAGACGCACGTAGAAAGATTCCTCTTTTTGGAAATCATCTGTGGTGTAAATATCTCGGATTGCCAAAGGGTCTGCGAAAGATAGCTCATTTGGTCCAATTCGGATAACGGCACCTACGTACTCAGTCAAAAGAACTCACTTGTCGAGTTAGAAAGTATTATTCCTTTCAAGACTTACCGTACTTTTGATGGGCTTCGTGGATTCTCATGTACTTGAGCCCCTGGAAGTTCGCCCGTCTACTCCAGACCCGAGAGATCTTGGCCAGCGGGGGGCCGGGGAACTTGCGGAAAGGGTGAAAGAAAAGATTGTAGATGATGGAGTGTCCAAGATAGAAGCATATGAGGCCAGATAGAGCCAAGAAATATTGCAATAGTAGGGCCATTGTGTGTAAGAAGTGTGAGTAGCGATTGAGTCAAGATCTGGACGGTGGATGCTGCGGGGGAGCGTCGCGGCTTGCTTGTAGAATATATATGAGTGTAGAAAGTTGGGACCATATCAGCTACAGCTAAGGAAAGAAGGCCTTCCTTTAGTACCTGATGCATATAAGTATTCGTTAAGCCCAAAAGAAACACGCCCAAACCAGCAACACCGCACTTCCCCAAGCCTTACTAGTCTCTGCCATTTTGCTCAGGTACTTCTAGGCCCTTCTCTGGTCCCGCTGTTCACCCCCCCAAAGCAAGCCTTTCTGTGTGTGATGTACAATGCCACCATCTTGTTTTCTCCCATTGACAGATCAATCTGCTGCGGCACTTCTCCCACGAGGTGTTGATCCCAGCCGGCACATGTCCCCGTTCTCAGCTAATCCATTTTCGCCGATGGTTGAACCGATGCGCGAAGACGCACACGGACTCAACTGAAGGCCACCGGAATAGTGACCGCCGGCAAATGTGACGGCAACTGACCCTGGCCAGTCTCCTACATCAGGTGATGGATGGTAGACAACCCCGCCCGGGATGTGATTCCGCTCAACGGGCCGGAACCTTCTTTCACCGTTGGATCCTCCGACTGGCTGGATCTGGGAACAAGGGTCCTTGACGGGGATGAGCGAGTAAGACCACTGTTGTCAGGTGCCGATCGTCCATATTTCGATCTAACCAAGCTCAGCCATCCTGCTCAAGCAACGATCGCGTTGGGAGGACGTGCGCTCTCATCAAAACTCGCACTCTCATACCTTCAAAGGTACCTAATCACTTCACAAAATTTCCATTCACCCCCAGCATCTTTGCCTTGACTCTATGCCCTTGTCTACCAATGCCTGTCTTCCTATTCTAGGCGTTATTCTATACCAATTCCCTTTGCTCCAGTCATGTCAGCCACACCACATCTCATCACGAGAACCAAGGAGTACTACCAAATCGATCTCACCACAAGGCTACCCCCGGGGACCGACAGCATCGATCAGCTAAACAACAACCCAAGGCAGCCTAGGCCGCCAGCAGAGGCTAAGCGGCCTGTCCCAGAATGGCCACCGTTGTCGGAACGAAAAGGCAAATGGATTGCCAAATACCTAGACACGGTATGGTTTGATCTTGTCCCATCCAGCAGCTAGGCGTGTCATGATAACACTTTTGCGTTGCCGAAGCTGGATCCCGAAACCGAGTACGATCAGATCATTCGGACAGCCAATTTTTTTGCCGGCACGAGTTTCGCGGTAGCCATTGGATATTGCTCAACATTTGTACACCTAGTACAAACCCCCGCTGGCGCGGCTGCTATTCACCACGGCGGAAGAGTCTACAAGCGTGGCCACCAACGCTTCTATGAGACCCAAAACCACTTTCTAGATTGGATGTGGTATGGAAGCGACTCTGATGAAACGATAGAAGATATCGAAAGCGTCAACAAGCTGCATGCCGGCCTATGGAGGAATGTCCCTGGAACCTTTTCTTCCCCTTGGGAAGGTATGATGTCCGTCATTGGTTCTGCATACTTCGAGACATACCTACGGAAGCTCGTTGGGGCGCGCAATCAGAAACCCCATCCCCATCTAGCCGCGGCGTGGCCTGCTTGGGCCGAACGCGTCTGTTCTCACTTTCGGACGGAGCCGGGAGCCAACTTTCGGGATTATGGTGCCAATTTCCCCAGAAACTGGACAGAACTCGAAGATTTCTACTTATGGTTCCAGAGTTTGCCTTTCAAGGAGTATACCAATGACGAAGACCGTCAGAAGGGCCATGAGATTGCCCAGGCATTCCTTGATCAATTCAGCACACTATGGTTTCCAAGGTACAGAAGGCTGGAAACAACATTCTGGTTCCAAGGTTCTAAAGGCTAACAAAGCTAAACAGACAGTTACACTGGCTCGGACGTAGTGTTCTCTTGACTCTGGTATCTGAAAAGGTGCGCAAGCAGCAGCAGCTTGGATCGCCAAATTCTATCATAGCGTCAGGAATCAAGCTTGGGTTTAAACTGCTGTTCGATGTAACAGACATTATGCCAGACCCTGTTACACCTGCATTGTTAGAGGAGTATCGAGCGGTAAAGGCGTGGAAGTGGCATCAGATTGATGTTCAGGTTAGGAGAGAGTGGCATCACCGAGAGCGGATATTAGATGTGGTGCTCTTCGCAGCATCTATCCTTATCCTGTTTGGTTTGTATAAGTCTTTTGCGAAGTAGAAGTATTAAATGAAGATTATGTTCTCTCCTCTGCTTTTCCATGGCTTCCGCTCGCGGTTCTTATGCCAGATATTACCTATGTAGCCCGTACTATACTTCCTTTGTTTATTAGCTTACTATGAGGCTTCGAAGCTCCTTGCTAAAACCTCAACAGTTTGTTCGCTCTCTAGTGAGGACGTGAAGGCCCTTAGTAGATTAATAACCAGGAATATATATAATATGAGATAGCTTAGCGGAGATATTTTAACACATATAAGAACTGCTAAGCTATTGCAAGATAAGAAAACTTAATACGACTTTGTATTAGACAACCCTAAACTAATAAAGTCGTGACGCACTTAAGTAGCTAATATCGCGACCTATTATGTGACATCTAGTGTTTTCTAAGGGAATAAACCAGGCGTGCTAGGTTTAATATTAGCAGGAGGTCTCGGCGTTACTATATAAAGGGGTATTATATCTTAATAATAGGTTAAGAAGGTCTTAAAGGTAACTAAAGTCTATTAATAGCTAAGAAAGCTAAGTATTTATCTAAGGTATAATAAATATTATATATATATAAGGGGCCTTATACTTAGAGAAATAAGGTTTTTTATGATGAATATATTACGAAGGGAAAATATAGGGAATATTTAGGTATATAATAAAGGGTAATTTAAGCTATAATATAATCTCTCCTCTCTTATTAGTTCTTACCCTTAAGATTATCTTCTAGGCTAGGTTTTTTTTTAATTAATTAATCTTAATTTTTTCTTATAAATATTTATAAGCTAATATAATATTAAGTTATATTAATAAAAAAAAATCTTTTAATCTAAACCGCAATATAATTATATATTATTTAATTATAGCTAAAATTAATTAATTTAGTTATAAAGTTATGCCTTATAGTTATTACGAGAAGAGAGATATATTATATAAGATATTAGAGGGTTATCTTAAGTACAATCTTTATATCGACCTAAGGTATTCTTATAATATAATTAATATTTTATTATTATCTTATAGGTTTTTTAAGTAATATATTTTCTTCTTTTACTAATATATATTATAATAAGCTAAATTATTATTAAGGCAAAAAGGTTAAATAATTAAGAGGCTATTATTAAGGCTTTATTAAATTCTCGCCGCGAGAATCTTAAGTATATTTAATATAAGTTAAATAAGTTATTATTTTAATTAGAATTATATTAAAGGTAAAAGCGCTTTTTAATAACTTAAGGAATTAATTTCATAAAAAAAGGGATTAATACTCTTAAGGAATTAAAATAAATTAATTAATAAAAGTCTTTATTAATTAAGGATATCTATAGCATAATTTATATAGATATTCTTAATTTTAGTTTTCTTAATACTTTAAGTATTCTTATTATTAATAATAAAAATCCTTTAAGAGGTATTATAAATTTATAAGGTATTCTAAGGGTTCCTAAGTATTCTTAGATTTAAAGTAATTTTTTTATTTAATTAAATATTTTATTTTATTATTAATTCTTTTTATCTTAATAATATTTTCTATTATATATTTTTCCGATTTATTAATTTCTTTTAGTTTATTATAATATTTAATATAAATAATATCTTTAATTATTTTAAGTAAGGAAATATAAAAGATTAGATAGAGCTTAATCTTAGGGGATAAGTCTAATTTATAATTATTTTTTAAGATTTTCTAGAGGATTTTAAAAGGTCTAATATACTTATAATTAAGTTTTTTATTTTATTATTTTATTATAATATTTTATATTACTAAATAGATTATTTCTCTTTCTTTATAGGTTAATCTTATTAATTACTTAAGGTTATAATAGGTTTCTATATATGTTTATATAAATTTAAGTTTTATTTTTATTTCTTTATATAGGTTTTTTAGCTAATTATTAATAAGAATAGCTTTAAGATTAATTAATCTTTTTTATTTTATTTAATAAATATTTATAGTAAAGCTAAAATTTATAAAGGCTAGAATTATCCTTATATTTTTATTAAATATTATATTATAAGCTAATTAAGTAATAAGTAATTTATTAACCTAATTAATTTATTTATAATTAATATAATATTATAAGTATTATTTAATAACTTAGTTTAATTTTTTTTATTTATTTATTAACTTAGGGTTAAAATATTATAATAAGCTTATAATTAAGACTAAGTTATATTATAAATATTTATTAAAACTTAGAAGTAAATATAAGTCTTTTATTAGAGATAATTTCTAAAGGTAATTTATAAATATTAATAATTTATTATAAAAAGATATAAGAGAGTTTTTTTATATTTATTATTTCCTAGAATAAAATAAAATATATAAATTTTATAAGATAATTAATAATAATAAAGATATTATTATAAATAATATTAATTAAGGGTTTTTTTAATAAAAGTAATTTTATAATAAAATCTATTATAATTAAATCCTATAATTATTATATAATTAATAAAAGTTATAAAATATTATAAGGTTTATATTATTATATTTATATCTTAATATATAAATTATATTAATATATTATATTTCTAATATATTATTTTATATTAAGGAAATAATATTTATATTCTTATAATCTTTTAAATATTTTTATAAATCCTTAGTATTTATATAAGGGGTATAAATAAAATTTATAAAAGAAATTACTAAATACTTTTAATTATATTATATTTTTTATTTATATAATTTATATAATTATTTTATTTATATTATAAATTATAAGTAATTATTTTTATTATACTTAAGTAATTATCTTTATATTAATATTATTTTAATATTATAATTAGGTTATTAGCTAATAATATTAACTTTATTATTATTTAATCCTTTTTAATAAATAATAATAAAATTAAATTCTAAAAAGTATTTTATATAGCAAAGTTATTATTAATTAAGTTCTTAGGTTATAGCGAAGTATAAGATATTTTTTATAATCTATATAAACCTTAATTTAATATAAATTTCCTCTTAAGTAATATTTAAATTCCTTAAAGGTATTAATAATTAGTAAGAATTCTTTAATATAAATTAAGTAATTAAGTTTTACTTCTTATAGCTTATAGGAATAAAATATAATTAAATAAAGGTTT
>NW_003315705.1:0-12797 GCF_000151355.1 Fusarium vanettenii 77-13-4 | reverse complement strand
ATAAAAAGGAAAAATAAAAATAAGATTATTTTTTAATTCCCTTATTATATTAGCCTAATAATAAATTATACCTATAATATAAGATAGAGAGATATTAAGTTTCTTATTAATATAATTCTATTAGTATTATAAGAGCATAATATAATAAAGACCTATATAAGGTAATATATAAGTATAAATAAAATAACTATAAAATTAAGAAATAATAAGAATAAATCCTTAGGATAACTTAAAGGGAACTAAGAATCTCTAAATTAATAAAATAAGAGGAAAGAAATAACTTAGATATAAAAAATATCCCTATTTAAGTATATTATAAGGAAATAATTATAAACTTATAATAAGAACTATATTAAAATATAAGGGATAATAAATATACCTAATTAATATACCCTCGATACGAGGAAGTCTTATAGATCTCCTATAAAGACTACTATTATAATATATATATCTAGAGTAAATAAGAAAATAATTACTTTTTTATATAGCTATAAGGACCTAATAATAAGCCTTATTTTACTTATAAAACCTACTAATATAAGATCTATAGATAGAATAAAAGGATTAATATAGCTAATATCTATTTTATCCCTAAAAGAAATAAATCTATTACCCTTAAATAATAATTTATTATTATTATATAGAAGATTATTATTACATGCCCCAGTCATACGGGTTCCCCACGTAACGGATCTAGCGCTATAACAGTCAAATCCAGCAGCCATTAGTTAGGAAGAATCAACTTAGATTAGATTACTTACATTATGCCTTCTTTGCTCTCTATACTTTATGAATTATATAACTTCAACTAGATAGCTGCTAAAGTCAGCTATCTCACTGCCGCTTTTAGCGGTACCTCTATCCCTTACTAGAGCTAAGGGATCCATAATATATAGTAATAGTTAATGCTTCTTTTAACTCGACCTACGCTTTATTCGATATATTCCACGTCGAAACCAAGTGAAGCACCGGAAGGAAGTTTTAACTCTTTTTATTTATAAATATAACGGATTAATACCTTCGTCCCTATCAATAGGCCAGACGAAACCAATAACCTCTATATCGACCCCGAGTTTATTAAAATAAGACCTATTTAAGTAAGCCTCCTATTAGATAGTCGCAAGGGCTTTAATAAAAGCGAAATTCACTAAGAATAATTTTAATTACCTACGATGATTCTAAGTCTTTCTACTATAGAACCTAACCTTTAGATATAAAAAACAACTCCTCGCTAAACTAGGCATACTTAAAGACCTAACTGAGCTCTCCTACTAGGAAATAAACGAATTCAACGCCTTCTATAGAGATATAGCACTAAGCATAGAATAACTACTATATCACTAGAACGCCATAGATCTATATGCTATCGGATAAGCCTAAGAGACTACTAAAAAGATTATTAAGAAAGCCAGACGCGAAGGAGTACTACCACCCAACGACGAACTCTTAGTCTACGCTTTATCGACGGATATAATACTTAAGCCATTAGGACCGATAACTAAGGCATTAAATATAGATCCTTCGCAAGAAAAAAGAAAAGAACTAGAACTAGTAGCGTCGACGGCACTAGGGAAATAAAAAACCCCGAATTAACTAGCGCTATTAGACCTAATATAAAGCCTCGGTCCTAATACCCCTAACGCCAACTACCTTACCGCTTTGACCTTCTATCTCTCGCCGAATCCGACGCTAAGATATTAGAACTATCCTCGCGTCCATTAACTAAGCGCGCAAACAAAAGCACTAGAAATTATAGATCTAATAGCTTAACCCCCGGTTCCCAGCATAAACCAATTAGACCTAACCACGAGAGGCTATATACCTTAATTCTAGATAGAAGCCCTAAACCTAGTTAGAATGGGATTATAAGGATCCTATAGTATAGTGAGGCGAACGCCGGTTCTAGAAGAAATAAGATTAAAAATAAAAGACTCTTACCGGTAATCCCTAACGGTAAGGTAAATAATTAACCTCCTTAAGCGAAACTATAGATTAAAGCTAGAGGATATAGGACTTACTAGCGTATAAGTAGGTCCCGATAGAATATAACCCTAAGCCTATCCTCCGCAACTAGCCTAATATCCGGCCTAATAACCAGCTTAGCACCTAGTCCCGTAGCACTAAATACTAAAACTAATAAGTAGAATCTAATATTCGGCACTAATACTATTAATACTACTATAATAGAACTTATTAGGGCAATTCTAAGGATAAAATAAAATATACTCTTAGGCGTAATATCTAACCCTCTATGCGACGCATCTAACCTAGCCGCTATATACCCCTTATCCCGCTATAGCCTCGACTCTACTATATTAAGAGCCTCACCGAGGAAATTAACTCCCCCTATGACTAAGTAAGGCAAGATAGCCATAAATAATAGAACCACTAATAGAGCCATTTATATTATCTACCGCAAGGTTAAACCTAATAAGCCTAAGATACTAAGAATAGGGGAGCATAGGAGGAGGGAAGAATGCTAATATTAGATTTAAACTTACCGATATTAGCCTCTTCTAGCTAGATATACTATCGAGAGGCAAATCCAGAGATCCCTTAGCGGAAATCTTCTATAATAAGACTATGGCAATCTTTATAGATACTTACTTATAGGTTAACTTAATTAAATCCTACCTCAAAGGAAGTAGCCCTTAGTAAGTTACTTTTATTAAGGAAAATGCATAGAGACTTATTAGAGGCAGCGCATTAATCTAATAGCGAAGACTACTTGACGACCGAGAGAGGTAAACCTATATCGCATTAATTAGCGCCTTCCTTAATGCAATAAAAACTAAATTTAATATAGAACTTTAAGAAGCTCTAAAATGGCTAAACTAAGCTTATTTTACCCTTAAGGATATAAAAAATAACTAACTACTATGAGATTTCTCTATAAGAATCTTCGATATATCTAGAGTAATAAGAAAGGCTATAGACCTCGAGCTACTTACCTACTTTTACGCTAAATTATACCTGGAGCTATAGTAACTCTATAGGGCACTAGTGGAATCCGATAAATGATCTAAATATATTAATATAATAAATAGCAAGAGGAAGACCTTACGCGAAAAGTTAAAAGCGGTATATAATAGGAAGACTAAAAATAGAGCGAAGAAGCTCTAATATAGCGAAAAATATATATATATTACTAACGAAAGGGATAATAAAGGATCTAAACCCGAGGATTCGGCACTATAGGGCAATAACTGCCTATAAAATAGAGGCTATAGGGACTAAAACCGCCCTCCTCGTAGCTAGAGACCGAGAGAAATCGGCGATAATACCTATAATAATCAACTCCGACCCTAAAGGCCAGATAACCTAAACTAATAAAGAGAAGGGTAGAACTAAAATAGAAACTAGGAATAAGGAGATAACCGAGGCCGCCCTAGCGAATAGAGGGGAAAAACCCTAGAGATAAAATTAAAATAATAAAAGGAGACTCCGCTATAGGAAGGATAATACTAAGGGAATAAGGACCTCAGCAAAAGAGAGCCTAGATATAACTAATAAAGGCTACGAAATAAGGGCCAAGAAAGATAATATTAGAACCATAGAGGCTAGAATTAAGATAAGCCTAAAAGAGCATACTACGCTAACGAAGACTCCCTAAGCGAGGAAAGAGCTAATAAAAGCGATAAGAGTATTACTTACTACGCCGAAATTATAGAAAAAGAAGAGGATTCTTACCTTATAATAAAGGCAAAAAAAAGGCATTATATTAATTTCACTATTAATAACAACCAAGTTATCAAAGTAATAAAAAGACCTAACTTTAATAACTAATTAAGCGGAAAAGCTTTAATATATCTCTAGATCCTCTTTACCTTTAAAAGAATAAAAAAAGCTAAGACCTATTAAATATACTATAATACTAGAGCCTCGGCTATTATAGTCGACGAGGTATAGCTTATAAAGCATAATAAAAAGGTAACCTAGAAGAACTAAGAGCTAAAAACCCTTAGCTGCATAGGGAGAATTATAAATATTACTAAATCCGCTACCTTTAACTTCTACCTTCCCGGAACTATATGAGAAAAAGAGGTTAAGGCTTACTTTACCGTTACCGCCGATATTATCGACTAACTCATACCCTATTTACTACTAGGGATAAGCTTCCTATATGAGCATAGAGCCAAAGTCGATTTTATCTACCCTAGTATCTCTTTTAGATCGGCATATAGCATAATTATCCGAGGGGAGATCTTTAAGAAGAGAATCTTACCGCTTAACTAAGTAATAAAGAGCGCCTATATAGTCACGGTAAAGAAAGGCAAAACCACTTTTATCCTAATTACTTATAAAAACCTACCGGCGATATATAGATTAGATAGGAGTAAAGAGGCTTTCTACTTCTAAGGGAAAAATAAACGCTTTTTTAATAATATAATCGATAAAAGTACCCTAAGGATAATTATCTTCTATAATACCGATAAAAAAGATATTTAGATCTATTAGAGGCAACTTATAGGTTATATTAATAACTATAAAGGCAATAAAACTACGAACTTTATTACTAGTAGGTCTAAAATAATAGATTTCCTAGGCATAATTAGTAAGGATTTTAGACTAAGGGAGAAAATTAAGAATATACTCATAACCGGCATGCTACTAATAATAATAACCGAATTAGAAGAAATAATTAATAAAGACGACCTAATCTATATCGATACTAGACTACCTAATTACGGGATTAGCCGCCCTAAAGGCATTCCCTTAGTATAAAATAAGTTCAGAGTCAAAATAGCTAACCTCGACGAAAAGAAGGCCGCGAAGTTTATAGAGTTAATAAATAAATATAATATCTATAAGGATAAAAGTATTATCCCTATGCCTAAGGAAAAGAAAATAAGAATTAACCTCATCGACGGATAGTAGAACTAGAAGAGGACTATTAGAGCCTACCTAATAGGGATCAAAGACCGCCGGTTCCTAGATAAAGTCTATAGGAAGCTATACGCAGCGGGAAAAATATATTACCTAGATAAACTAATACCTATCGCTTACCTTACTTTTATTATCTAGAGAACTATAAATAGTAAGAAAAAGGGCAGAGTCGTAATTAACCTATGACCCTTAAATAGCATTATAGTGCCCGATATATACCTACTACCGGATTAAGAGGATATTATAGTAGATATAAGAGGGAAGAAGTACTTTTTAATATTTAATAAGACCGGATTTTTCTATTAGCTACCTATCTATAATATATACCGCAATTAAATAATAGTTATATCTAACTATAGGTTAGAAGTTTCTAATATAGCCCTAATAAAATTTAAGAATTTATTGGCTTTTAGCTAATAATTTATAGATAAGATATTCCTCTAATATCGCGCCTTTATGCGTATCTATATCGATAATATAGTAATCTTTTCTAATACTTTCGAGGAGTACCTTAAGTATCTAGAAGTAATATTAAAGCTACTTAATAAAAATCGGTTAAAGATCGCCGCCGATAAATCTTTTATAGGATATAATATAGTTAAGCTACTTAAATATATAGTTAACGGCGACGGGCTATACTAAACTTAAGACTAACTCGATGCTTTCGCAAAAATAGTATACTTAACCGACCTAGCCGCTCTTAAAACCTATATTAGGATAGCTAGATACCTCCGAAAAGGAATTCTATGGTATAATATGCGAATATGCCCCTTACTCGATCGGAAGTTATAGCTACTACGCGAAGCTAAAGCCGCCTCGAAATTACTAACCGGAGCATTAAAATTAGTCCATAGGTTAAAAGTATTAGCTATTATATTCACGCCTATAGAGAAGGAATAAAATATTTTCAATAAGATATAATAATTCCTAATAAAATAATTCACCCTATGGCACTATGATCTAATAAAACCGCTTTTCTTTAAAATTAATATATATAAGAATAGCTTTAGCCTATTTGTCTTTTAGATCGACGGGGAATAGGATAGAAGCTTAATTCCTAGGAAGGATATTCTAAGCGAGAAGCTAAAACCTATCGGGTTCTTCTCGCGCCTAACCTCCGCGGTAGAGGCTAGATATAAATCAATAAAAGCTAAAGTCGCAGCGTTAATATAGGTAATATGAAAGATAGGAAAGCTAATATAATTAAATAGGCACCTAATAAATATTATTATTGACTACGCTATAACTAAAGGTATTATTACTTATACCTCTCTAAAGACTATCGATTTTAATAAAGCTAACCCGAAGTTAGTTAAGGTAGCTAATTACCTCTCTTAATTCGAGCTAAGGATATTCTATATACTAGGCATACTTAATATAATCCTAGACGTATTCTCCCGCCTACCCGTTAAAGACCGACTAGTAAGACGAGCTACTAAAAGTAACTTCGATAAGCTAGACTTTATAATAGCTTTAATAAAAGTAAAAATAATATAAATTAGGATTATACTAGAGTTTTATTAATAAGTAATTAAGGGCTATAATAAGGACTTAAAGCTAGGTTAGATATAAGATTATATTAAGGAAATCTAAAACATAGACCGCTAGAACCGACGACTAAAGACAATACCCTTCCGGCCATAAGAACTCTCCGATAAACTCTTATACTATATTAGATATAAAGGAAAATAAAGACTCTATATCCCATAACCCTTAATTAAAAGTATCCTTAAAATCATCTATAATAATAAGCACTACTTTAAAATTAACCGCATAACTTAAGAGTTAAACCTAGTTTACTTCTACTAAATATTAAAAATAATATATAACTATATAGCTTATTGCCTAATATATTATAAGAATTCAATAAGTTAGAAGCCGACTTAGGGGGAACTATAATTAATTACGGTAATACTATGACCTTTCTATATAATCGCCCTTAACTTTATTATAAACCTACTAGAGGTAACCGCAATAGGGATAATATAATTTATCAAAGGGCACGATAAACTCGACTACCTAGCCCCTATTAACTATATATTCTCGAAAAGGATAATACTCCTAGCAGGGCATATATTATATATAGTAGAAAACTAGGCGAAGGTACTTATCCGGATATTATTCCTATTAGATTAGGGAGTCCCCGTATAGATTATTAGCGATAAAGACCTAAAGTTTATATCCTAGATCTAAAGAGCTATCTTTAGCTTCCTTAGAGTTAATTTCCTTATATCGGCCGTATATTACCCTTAGACTAATAAGATCTTAGAAAGAAAGAACTAAATAATTAAAACTACGATTCGGTACTATACCGCAATAAATCTAGATATGCTATAGCTAGCTCTACTCTTATTACTATAATATAACCTTAATAACGTAATATTAAATACTATTAAGAAAGCACTAAATAAACTAATTTATAGGTTTTACCTATATAGAATCCTCGACCTCATAGCTATATCTAGAATTAAGGATAAGGAAATAGACGCGCAAATATTAAAGGCATTATATAAGATCTACTATAAAGAGGCGGAATTTCTTATTAATACCTTAGTATTACTAGCTAAGATTAGGTACGACGCGAAGCATAAGGAAATTAATATCGACGAAGGTAATATAATCTACCTATAACTCTATAAGGGCTATTACCTACTAAAGAAACCTAAGAGGAAATAATTACCTATAAGGGCTAGACCCTATAAGGTCATCTATAAGATTAGATAATAGGCATTTAAGCTCGACTTCCTAGAGTACTAGAAAATCCACCTAGTTATTTCAGTCGCCTATCTATAGAAGCTAGCATAGGGAGAGGACCTATACTAACGAACGATTCTACTACTAGCTCCTATTGTAATCGACGATAAGGAGGTCATAGACCACTAGGAAATAAAAAGAATTATATAGCAATAAATCTACTAAAAGAATAAAATACTATATAGGGACTTACTAATAAGATAGGTTAGCTTTACGGCCAAAGATAATAACTAAATAACTAAACCTAAGCTCTAAAACATAGCGAGGAGTATAATAGAAGTATAGAAAAGAGTAAATCTAATAGATTAAGGCCTTAAATTTAAAAAGAAAAAAAAAAGTATACCTAAATCCTTTAAACTAGAGGATAAATAAGGAATAAGCACCGCCTAAAACGGCGATAAACTAGGAAGAATATATAACTAAAGACCTAGAATACTATTTTATTTATTAACTACTTTTTATATATCTCGTATTTATTAAAGAATACCTTTTTCTAATAATATTAATACCTCCCTTTCTAAAAATACTAATATTTAAGATAAATCCTAGAATTAAGGGATATTATAATAAAAGCCCAGAGTTTATTAGACTCCTTTCTAATAAGTAGGCATATAAATTTAGCCTTAATACGACGGAATAAACCATAAACATATAGCATAAAATAAAGATAAAACCTAATACTAAAAATAAGTAAAAATAAGCTAAAATTTATATATAAATACGGTTAAATTCACCGCAGGGATTAAAGTATATAAACCCCTATGACCCTGCTAAAATTTCACCCGATCTTCTACCTCGCACTATACTAATATAAACCCCATAGTATAAGCAAGGTTAGAACTAACTAGCCGCCGGCGAACCTATACGCCTACCGCCAAAACTAACTAAACTAATAAATTATACCTAGCGAAAATAATAGGCCGCCGCTAAACTTATTAATTTACGATAATAACTCTAGCTATTAATAATAATAGCACTCGCACTAAGGAGAAAATTAGTATTCCTATTACTAATATAAGCGGAGTCCGCCCTAAATAGGATAAGACTATATAAAGCAATATTAAAGGCGATAATAGTAATATTACTAATAATAATATGCCTACTTTTAATAACCTCTTTAATAATAATAATACTAATCCTAGCTAAAAAGATATAGATATTAGCTTAAGCGACGATGATTCTGACTATAAGTTAGACCTCGAGGAGATTAAGCTAATTCACCCGCGTAAATTTAGCGGCAAATACCTACTTCCTAGTAGCGCCCTAGGCAATTCCGGAGGAGTAACTCACCGCCGATACTAAGAGCATATCGATAAGCTAATAAATAATTATATTACCGGTAATAATAATAAGGACGATAATTTTAGCGGTACCTATGCTAACTATAGATTTAACGGGCCGGTTAGAGGATCCGCTATAAAGAAGGTCTAGACCTAAATAGATGCCCTCTAGTGCCTCTACGTCGAATTCTAGCTATATAGCCCGGAGTATACCGCAGGAGAGCAGCCTAACTTCGATTACTCCCGGCCCGATAGTAATTATCCAGAGTAGGATCTTTTCCTCTATATTAAACGACTAATTAATAAGTACTACGATAATATAGAAAGCAACGAACTCAACGAGGAGATAGCTAATAATAACACTCTTATTACTAATAATAGCAAGATTGCGACCCCTATGACCGGAAAGGGGAAAGAAATTACCGGAACTAAGCGCAATAAGACTAAGGGTAAATCTAATATAATACGTAAGACTAAGAACCGCGTTCGAGACGCTATAAAGGCCTATATAAATAGTAGATATAGCGAGAGTTAAGGCAATAAGAAATAATAGACCGACTATCTACCCGATTAGGCTAAACTTATGCTCCTACGTTTTATTAATCCCTATAGTACTACTAATAGAACTATTACTAGATACCTTATAATTATATAATACGGCTAGATAATTTAGATCGGGGGATACCCCGCTATCGGAGTTAGCGGCAAATAGGCTAAAGTCGATAATAATATATCTATAATCGCTACGAATATTACCGCTACCTCGATCGCTATATCGAAGGAGGTTAATGAAATTAAGGCTAATATAAATAAACTCCGCGATTAGCTAATTAATAAGGTGTAATAGATAGATAGTAAGTAAAAGTAAATTATAAAAAAGGTCTTAAAGTTACGATGAGAATCTAATTATTATTACGACGAAATTAATAACTAAGTAATCTAAATTACTGCCTATAAGGCCATAAAAGATATAATTGATGAGTATAATAAAAACCTTAAGGAGTTTAACACCTAGATAGAAAAGATCATAGTCATAGAGGTAAAGAAGTAGCTAGCGGTCTAGTAGCCGGCTCTGGCTATCTATAAGCCAAAGGTAACCCCTGTCTTAGTCGATCTGACTACTAAGAAGCGGGCCAATCCGGCAATACGAAACCTAGCCGCCCGCAGTAATATTGCCGCCCGCGGAGGCATCTCGAAGGCTAATGCTTTTCTCTAGCAGGTCGCTAAACCCGCTAAGAAGCGCACTCCTAGACCCGCTAAGTCCACCGGTAAGACTAATATATCTAATAGGGACGAGATTAGCTAGGACTAGAACTTTTTCGACGATAAGTAAAGTAGAAATAAATTATTTTTAGTAAGGGCTAAGGGAAAGAATAAAAGGATTAGGTAGAAAGATAATTTCGATAGAAGGATAGATAAAAGTATAGAGTTTAAGGAATAATTAAAATATAAATAGGGAGAAAATAGATTTTTATTTTACTACTAGACTTAACGAAGGAAAGATAAGAGAGCATAGATTCGGACTTTGCTAGGATAGTAAAGCTTTTAGGGACCCCGGCACTTATTATATGCCCTAGTCATATAGGTTCCCCACGTAATAGATCTAGCGCTATAATAATCAAATCTAGTAGCTATTAGTTAAGAAGAATTAACTTAGATTAGATTACTTATATTATGCTTTCTTTGCTCTCTATACTTTATGAATTATATGACTTCAACCAAATAGCTGCCAAAGTTAGCTATCTCACTGCCGCTTTTAGCGGTACCTCTATCCCTTACCAGAGCTAAGGGATCTATAACAATTATAATAAAAGGAAAATAAGCCCCTAAAGGAAGCTATCCTAATATAAAGGTAATACTTTATAATAAAAATATATACCTAAGATATAAGAAATATATCTTAGCTATATATAATAGATTTAAATAAATAGCAAAAGAGAGATTTAATTTCCTTATATATATAAGGAAATAAAAAGATAAAAAATAATATTAAAATATCTAATTATACCTTAGAGAAGACTAAGGACTAATATACTAAATCCTATAAGACTATGCTAATTATATTAGATATAATAACCCTAATAAGGTCTACCCTATAAAAGGAAAAGATCATAGTAATTACCCTAATAATAACTAGATTATAAAATAAGCCTATTAGGAATAATTATATAAATAAGATAATTATAACTATAAGGCATATATTAATAGCGAGTATAAATATAATTACCTTAGCTATGCCCTTAAGAGGTTAAAAAACTAGATACCTTATTTAATATAGCCTAATAAATAAATAAATATAAAATTAAATTATCCTAGAAGGCCCTCTACTCTATAAATAAAGGATATAAATAATAATACCTAGAATTAAAAATATAAATTAAGGGAGAATAATTAAATACTTTAATAAATAATAGAGCTAAGTAAAATTACTTTAACTTAGTAATAATAAATAGGCTTAAGCTACTATAGAGGCATAAATATAAGCCTTATATAATATATAACCTTAAAGGAATACCTTTTAATTATAATAATAAAGTTATTAATTATAAGATTAATTACCTTAAGGTTTTTATTAAAGAAAAAAAATAAGAAATCTTATTTAATATTATATTAAATTAAAGCTATAATCTTATACTTAGGTACCTATAATTATAATACTTTAATTTATATTTTAATTAAAGAATTAGCTAGATATTCTCTTATAATATTAAGATATCCTTTATATTAAATAATAATTTAAATTAAAGATCTTAAATTTTTATTAATAATAAAGAAATTAGAAAGAAATAAATATAAAATACCTCTCTATTTATAGGGATAAAATATAAATATTATAATAAATAAAAATAATAAAAATAAAAAATAATTATATAAATTATATAATAATTTTATATACTTAAGAAAGACCTTAAGAAATTAAAAAAAAATAGCCTAAAAGAAAAATAACTTAAGAATATATTATAGAAATATTAAATTTATAAATAATTCTTTATAGAAAAACTTAAAATAAATCTACTAGAATATATATCTTATAACTTAGAGATTAAATTTATTAATAAGAAATAACCTAGCTTTAGTAAATTATACCTATTTAATAAAGTATAACTCCTAGTATTAAAGGAATATATTAAAGATATAATATAGAAAAGATATATTAAGGAAAATAAGTTATTTATTAAATATTTTATTATATTTATTCTAAAAAAAAATAATAAGCTTTAACTTTATATTAATTTCTAAATATTTAATATTATTATAATTAAGGATTATATATTATTACCCCTTTTTAATAAATTAAAAGATTAATTTCTTAAAATAAAATACTTTATTATACTTAACCTTAAAAGAGCTTATAACCTTATTTAGATTAAGAAAAAATATAAATAGAAAATCACTTTTTATACTAAGTATAGACTATTTAAATACCTTATTATGCCTTTTAGACTTATTAATATACCTATTATATTCTAATAAATAATTAATAATATACTATAAGAGTATTTAGATATATTTATTATATATTACTTAAATAATATTTTTATCTTCTCTAAAATAAAATAAAAATATATAAAATATATCTATAAGATATTATAAATATTATAAAATATTAATTTATTAATAAAACCTAAGAAAAGTAAATTCTATACCTTAAAAGTAGAATTTCTTAAATATATTATCTCTTATAATAAGATATATATAAACCCTAAGAAAGTCTTAATAATTAAAGATTAAAAAAAGCTAATTAATATTAAGGAAATATAAGCCTTCCTTAGATTTATTAATTATTATTATAAGTTTCTTAAGGCATTTAGAAAAATAGCTATATTATTAATAGAACTTATAAAGAAAAATAAGATCTTTATATTTAAGAATAAG
>NW_003315704.1:0-14009 GCF_000151355.1 Fusarium vanettenii 77-13-4 | reverse complement strand
GGCGCTATTATTATATTAGGGGAAAATTACTTATCTAAGAAGGTAAAAAACCTCGGTTAGAATTAAATTACCTCTTTAATTCGCTCTAAAACCCCTTGCTAGCTAGGCTTAATTAAGTAACTTAATTTAATAAGGTTTATTATATATTATAAGACCTAATATATAATTAAATATATAATCCTAATTTCCTCTAGTTATATATATGCCTCGCTGGGCCCTACCTTATTATATAGATTAATAATTGTCTTGATTAATTAGGTTAGGTCGGTTATATAATTAGTTATGTGATCTAAGGGCTAGGTCGTTATCGTATATGCTCTCTCGGTAGGGTCGGGGCTTAGGGCTTGGGTCGGTTAGCTATAGGGTAAGTCGGTGGCTAAGTGGGTCTCTCGTGGCGGCGGTTAATAATATTAATAGTAATTTTAATTTAGGTTATTAATAAAGTAGTAGCTAATAGCGCAATAACTAAGGGCCTTAGTTAATATATAGGTTATAGGTTTAATTCCCGGCTTATATAATTTTTTTATAAAGGTTATATAGGGTAGGGAAAAAGGGTCCTCTGGCTAGGCTTAAACTAGTAGCCTCTTTCTTGCGAAGGTAACTATAACTAAGGTATAGGAACTATTATACTATAGAAGGAGTAAATATAATATATAAATATAATAAGAAACCTAATTAAATTATTAAAAGAATAAGGGTAATTATAACTAATATATAATAATTAATATATTATAGAGGTTTAAAGTTATTATATAAGTTATATATATATATTAACCCTTAGGGCATAGATATATAAATCTAATCTTAAATCTTAATAAAGCTTTTTAAAAAGGCTTTAAAAATAAATTTTTTATTTTCTTAAAATAGCTTAATTAAGCTTATTAAAAGAAATAACTTTTAACCTATTAATAAAATCTACTTTAATTATATAATTAATACCCTCATTAAAAATAAAAGTTATATAAATTATATTATTATTATTATAAAACTTTATTTTACCTAAAATCGCGTTTTTTAAGCGCAAGGATACTACTACTTAAAAGTTCCACCTATAAGTCGAGAATACTTTCCCGAGTCTAGGATATCTTAAACCACCTTCTACGGAGCGAACTGGTCTCGCCATGCATAAACCCCTGAACGTACGCGTCACCCCAGAGTGTAAAAGTATCATCGCATTCCTCACCCTGGGGACGAAGAACAAAAGGAACGCCGCAACCTTCGAATTGACAAATCATATCACCCTCAGCCGATCCGGGAGGTACCAGTCCCATATACCCACCCTTGGTTACCGCAAAAGTGTAGGAGGCCATTATCAAACCCCAGCCCTTGGTGGGCTTGATGCTCGTATCCCTTTGGTCATCGGACAAAGCATGTTTAGGTTGCCCGCCCTCCGCCGAGTTCTTCACATAGTCAAATAGAATATTGACTAGATTCTTTGTGCCTACAGCTGCTGGGGAGCCTCTGTCGTCGTGGTCCATGATTCGCGTTCTCCAATGAGCGTCCTCACGGCTCATGCCGGTGGGATACGGGTCAGGCACGAGTTCCTCCGCCATCTGAAGGCTCGCCGCGAAGTTGCTTGACAAGTGCTGCATCACCCAGTCTCTTCCGACTTGACCAGATGCTGACTTTTCGGCTCTTCGCATGTCAACTTTCGATACTGCCATGATGGTGCCTAGTTCGCAGCCCCTGATGGATAGAAATCGGCGCCTGGGACAAATATGGCATTCTAGTTGGCAATCCCTCCACCTCTCACGTTCTGCCGCCCAGCTTCCGAGCCGTTTCTCAGTCTCAAGACCAAGGTCGGGGACCCAAGACGGTAGGAAACCTGAGATGTGGCACTTGCTACTTGGAAGGCGCATGGTCGGCTGTCTGTATGCTAACCCAGCCAAAAGCAAGAGATTGATGCACTTCCCGGTTTCGAGATAGTAGCATGCCACATCTGTGTATACTTGCTCACAAGAAATGGATGGATCGTAGTTTGGCTGCAATGCCGGGACGGAAGCGTCCGAGCAGAGACCGAGTAACGCATACACTGTATCACGGGGATCGGTTGCTTGTCGGTAGTATGCCAAGTCAATGACCTGCGCTAGTTTCGGTCGCTTAGGGACATCTGAACTTGAATCATATGTCTTTAGTCTGTCGACGATGTGCGTGAAAAGTCCGAAATTCGACAGGGCCCGGGTTATACGAGAAGCCAGCTCCCTCCGATCATCATTGTTATCACTCTTCTCGGTTAGGACAATACTGTCACCAGCGATGGAGTGTTTTGCAACAGACGCTAGATCTTTCCACTGGAGGCATGCGGTGCCGTAAATAACGAGCAGCGACTTGGCCAGGACAACCTCCTGGAAGATCCAGGCGCGCCCCCAGTATAATTGGGCAAGAATCTCGAACAAGGCCTCCCACATGGTGGCGTTGGAGCTGTCGAAAGGGTCGAAGACAAGATCCTCGCCTTGTGCAATATTCTGCCTCAGTCTGTTCATGAAATCCCCTATTGGCAACGTGTTGTGACCCCCGAGGTGGACAATGACGAGTGTCGCCTGAGTATAGATGTCCGGCATCAAAGGCAGCTGGTGTCGTTTTTCAAGAGCATCACGTTGGTTGATACAAATGGCATCGATCCAAAGATACCGCGTCCTGAAAGGGACTAAAGATTGGATAGCCGTGGCACAGTTGAAAGTAATGCGAAGGGTGCGAGGTCCCTCTGGTGAGGATAGCTGGATGGTGCACATATCCATTTGGTCGCTACCCCAGAGATAGGACAGAGCCCAGAAAGGTGGTGCTTCATCGAGATGTACCGTCTCCAAGGCGCAGCAAACTGTTCCCGAGATCACTTCTAACTTGAGGAGCCGGATTTCTTTCGGACGTGTCAAAGGGGTGTACGGGTAATTGGATTCAGGGCACGGTCTGTCTTCGTCAAAAGCGCTCGAGAAGCTGATAATACTCTCCGAGAGATTGAGCTTCTTATCCAATATGTGAAGCTCAACGAAGTGGCCAGCGAGTAGTGCAGTGAGCTTGGCCATCGTCCATCTCGGAGATACAACGTTCATTTCTGCGCGAGCAGAATAGAGAGAGGAGAGTAAGATAATAGTGTAAGTGACTGACACCAACAGCCAAGGGTTGGGGAATATAGCGAAAAGTGGCCACGACCATGGCGGCGGGTAGTTGTTCGCCAAATTGTTCGCCACGAAGAAGGCAATGAACCTGAGGGCTCCGAGCTGCAACCACCACGACTCCGATGGTCGGTCATAGTGCAGCTCAAAATCTCTATGCAGATGAAAGTAAAAGAAAAATTCAAAGAAACATAGGTATGCATATATGACCAGTCCTAGGATGCTCCTCAAAGGGGCCCAGAGGGGTGCGCTCTGCTGGGGATCGATTGCAATGACGAGGCTGGAGCACGCGGAGCATAGTATGCCTGCCCCGACACCGTTGAGGACAAAAGAGAATCCGGTTTCGAGGATGAGACGGACGTTTGATGGGAAGCGTGGATGATCCAGTTCCATCGTCATGAGGCTGTTATGAATAGATGAGAAATAACGGGTGGGGATCCTCACCGGGTCTGAAGAGAAGCCGTGGTAGCGCAGATCGGAATAAAATCCTGCCGTGGCCAGAAGGCTGAGCAGAGTAGGTAACGGTAAAAACCCTGAATGTGCAATAATCCGAGTGGCGCTGTGGCTGGGTTTTCAGGCATCACTGTAAGCAAGTTACGTTGGGCTGTTGGTTGTGTTTGTTCTGCCATCTTGCGATCTACCGTTTTCTATCTGGCTGCCACGTGGAAGCGTTTAGCTTAAGTTTTGGGGGGAGTGATGTGGGATCGAAGTTGAGGCTCAGAGATTGTTGTACGAGCCTCCACCCGGGGAACAAGAGCCCTGTCCCGATTAAGCCACCGAATCATCCAACGCCAGCGGGTGGTAGACCAGAAGTTCCTAGACCAGTACGACCTCGAGACATCGGCGCCTCAAGGAAAGCTGAAACGCTGCGATAAATGGCTCAGGCGAGAGACTCGGGCGACCAAGAACGGTCTGGAGGAGACTGAGATGGATGCTGTCGCATCGAGACGAGTTTGTCCAGCTGCTAAACGAACTCGTCAAGGTGAATTAAGATCTTTAGGACATGGTTCCCCCGAATATGGGTCAGGCAAAAACGCCTGGTGTTCTTTCGTCGATCCTCAAGCGAGTTGACGAATTCTGTTTAGGACTCAAGGCCAGCCAAGTTGATCAGACGCAAATTACCGCCACCCTTCTGGATGTTATTGCCAAGTTTCGGCAAGATAATAGGCCCAAAGATATGGATTAAGAGAGGCTCTTCGAGCGTGTGGCTGAAGGGGTTTCTGAGAAGTTGGCGTTACAAGAAGCCAGTGGAGGTCCGGGACGCCCCTCAGCTCTCGTCCAGCGACTCCTGGAAGTGAGAAAGGTCAGACCTAAAAATTTTGCGTGATCAGGGATTGACGTCCTATGTTCTTAGCCTCGATGCCGCCGACATCACGACCTGATCATGTCTGCCTTGGGCCTGGGTCATAGCCTATCCACTTATACCATACACACCCTAGCTAATGAGATCCAGCGCCTAGATATACACAAATGCCCGTTAAACATGGCCACTGTCATCACTCCAACAATGCGTTCTGAGGCCATGTTCGCTAAGCCGCTAGTCTTCGCGTTGTATCTCCTGGAGAGGCCCAAAGAGACAGAGGAAAGGAGCATTGGACAGCTTCTTGATGCTCGTTGGATTGACCGAGATCTCGCAGGCTCGTGGAAGTCTAAATGTACTAATCTTCACAGGGGGCTTTGCACGGAATTGCCCAACAAAGTACTGGCATCTATACGGTCTGCATGGCTTGTGGACGTCGATCGCCAGTGCATCGTCCCAGCTACGGAAGACCACTCCTATATTGCCCTGAGCTATGTATGGGGTAGCCAATCAACTTTCAACACGACCGAAAGCGGTCTCGTCAGTCTGCAGCATGAGGGGTCGCTACGGACGAAACTTGTCGCCAGAACAATCAGGGACGCTCGGGATAGTTGAAATATTATCGGAGAAATATCTCTGGGTCGACACGCTATGCATTGTGCAGGACAACACGGCACAAAAAGCGGTAGAGATATCAAAGATGGCGATGATTTACGCCAATGCTTCAGTCACATTATTGGCTGCCGGCGGAGAGCATGCAAACAGTGGCTTAAGCGGCTTCCGGGGCATATCAGAGCCCAGGCATTTGCATCAGACTGTTCACTCTGAAGATGAGAAAACAAAGCTGGTAGCAACTCCTGTTTCAGATTCAGCGGTGAGCCTGTTTGAGCCTACAGATGGCCATTCAATTTGGGGAAGCCGAGGATGGATATTCCAGGAGTACTTATTTTCCAGAAGGAGGTCGGTTTTCACGGGCAACTCTCTCCGCTGGGAGTGTAAGTCCGCCGTGTGGCGTGAACACGTCAAGCTGCCTCCAATTTTCGACTCAACTCAGTCAAGAGTCATTCCGTGCAGTTTTATCATGGAACGTTCTGTTCCAAACTTGAGCCTTTTCCGCAGCTTTTTGACTGACTATAACCAAAGACAATTCACTCATCCAGAAGACTGCCTTGATGGTTTTGCGGGAATATCGTTGCTGTTAAGCACCAAACTGAGTGGTGGCTTTGCATCTGGTCTCCCAACTGCGTTCTTTGATCTAGTCCTGTCATGGGAGCCTGGAAGTCAATTAAGCCGCAGGGTTGCCAGGAATTCTTCGAGAGCGAATGAGTTGCCTAGTTGGAGCTGGGCAGGATGGTCTAGCGACATTCGTTTTGGTCATGAATCCTGTGACTTCATTAGAACAGGGAGATATGAATGGGAACATCGCAATACTCGAGGCACGATACGAACTCGGTTTTGGAAACTTCACGGGGCGCCGAACTCTGTTGGCACGTCGATTCGCGCCAGCATCTTCGATTGTAAAGACGAGCTGAAGTCTGGATACTTCGACCACGACAAGGGCTGGTCAAGACACAAGATCCCGGAGGGTTCACAGCCGGATTCATACTATCCGAGCTCCACTCTCCGTACGCACTTCTACACGCACCAAACGTATCCTTCTTATGAGTTTCGGTACCCCATTCCACTCATGCAGCCAGAGGAAGTGGTGCCGGCAGTGTTTTCGCCATATATATCAACCACAAGTCAGCGGGCATGGTTTGCCTGTGATGGAGAGCCTTGGATGACAGGGAAACAACATCTATTATTCATTCTTCGCAAACGCGATGGGACCTGGGCAGGAGTCATGCAGCCCCATGACGGGCTTGATATGTCAGGTCTAGCGTTACAAAACCCCAATGAAGCTGTTGAGCTGGTGGAAATTGCAGCAGGATTTTGTTCGGAAAGCGAATGGTCAGGCGTCTATGAGGTGTATCATCAAGAGCACCCCAGGGCAAGCCATTGGTATGAATACTTTAATGTCTTGCGGGTGAAATGGGCCGATGGGATTGCATATCGCAGAGGAATAGGCCGTATTCATAAAGTCTGCTGGGAGGCACAGAGAGGAGAATCATTTGAGCTTATACTAGGTTAGAATGAATCCAGATGGTTGTTTACACTCATGACGGAACGGATGCACACACTAACCACGAAAACCTCTACACCTATTATGCCAGGTGTGGCGATCTAATAACTTACAGGATGTTAGCACTATTATTAGCATCGTCAAAGTGGACTCACAAAGACGCCCTCGGCCACAGCAGCAAAACACACGGTAGTTCATATATGCAATTATATATTCTAATAGAGTAAGCCCAGCCTTATCTACGATCTTTAGACTTAATTAACTGTTAAGGGCCGGGCTATAGTAATAATTAAAATAAAAATAAAAAGTTGTTATTTAAGCTATGATCTCTTAATATTACATCTTTAAATATAATGCTTATAAGAACTACAATCTATCTAGCATAGCCTTTTCTATGGATCTAACAATATCACTTTATCCCGCCACTGGACCGAGCGGTAGAGTAGATGACCTGGCCAAGATAACAGCTGAAGAAGCCAACAGCCGGTTCTTAGCAAGGTCCAAGGCAATGTAGTATTCGCTCGCCTGGACCTGCAATTGCCCCAGTTGAACTCCCTGAGTCGGTTTGTCGATGGCTAGGAGCCTGCGGTTGAAGATCTGGAACTCTGTCTCCTCTCTATTTTTTTTTTTTTTTCAATGACATAAGTGTCTGTCACATCATCAAAAAACACACTTCAAGACACACGGCAGCATCAAAACCCAATGCTGTCTGTCTCCTCTCCCTCGGGCATGCTCTACTGGGGAGTCCCCTGGCATCTCCATTGCTCTAAGAGCGAAATAAACTGCTTTGATTGCTGGTCGGGTCCGAATGATGTTGGCCAGAAGAAAGGTATTTAGGTCGGCTGTTTTGTCCTTGGCGGCGATGCGAACCTTGGGGTTATTCTCCTTGAGTTATTTCGCGACTCCTTGTGAGGCTTTCTGGGAGCGTGTATTGGCACTTGACATTCCCTGTGGCTGGGTTTCCTGTCACTTAGTCCCCTATTACTTGGCACGCTTCTTTGTTTTAGGGGTTACCTTGGAAGTTGTTTGGGTTTTATTGGCTTTATTGGTTAGGTCTCGCTCAGCATTAACCATATGGTTCGCAGGGTCTTTTAGATAATAGAGACCATAGTCTCGGCAGGTTAAGATAGTCTCCGGGAATAATAGCTCGCTAGGAAATAAAAATTTAGTCGATATAGAGAATAATAAGTAATAATTCACCACGAGGTGGCATTTCCGCGCTAGGTTACTACTATCTACTTGGGATCTATGATGAAAACACTATGGCCGTGCCCTCCTCTATCAACCTCTTAGGGCCTAATGCGAGGCAGAGATGGCGAGCCCATTGGTCGCAGATTTGCGGTGTGGACTCATTTAGTGGCTTAACCCAGTGTCGCTTCAGGAAGTCGTGTAAGTCAAGGAGAATCCACACCTTAAATCCAACGAGCGTCAAGTTATACGATTAGTAGGCTGCGTCCTCGTGGTGCGGTGTAGTACCTAAGGAGGTCTCACTGAGATGCCAATAGACCGACCCTATATTCGGGAGCGCCTTATTAAGATCCGCTAATTGGTTCCCGCAGTTAACTAGGCTATCCTACTGAAAGTCGATAGAACTTCCGATATAGTAGGTGCAGGGCTTTTTAGGAGGGTTATTCACGAGACTATCGAGAAACTCGGTAGCCTGGGTAATAGTAGGCTCTTAAACGTCCAGGGGGTACTTAGGTATATCGAAAGGAGGCTTCTTACTAATACATAAGTAGCACCATCCTTTTCCGATGTCTGCGGAGAGACCACTTGCCTTGTCATCTCCGCGAGAGTATCGCATTTCCGTCGTGTCGGCCTCTCTGGCTCGGTTCAGTTGAAGCCTGCCTGTGAGTTCCTCCCAGGGCACTTGTAGAATGCCGGCGAGATCATTAATATTGATGATGCCGCCGAAGGCCTCGTCTTTGATAAATCTCTGCAAGCTCTGGGCCAAGGTCTTGCCCATATCATCCAATGTCAGAGTGAAGCTCCTCTGGCTCTCACTGGGAGTCGGAGGCCGGGATGGGTCGGGTGGTGGGGCTCTAGCATCACACTTGTCTGCCTGTAGCCGAGGAGGTGCCTGTTCGTTGGATGAAAGCTGGCCGCCCGAGGGAAGTTGGCTATTCAAAGGACGCTTGTCATTCAATGAGGACTGGTTCTTCCGCCCCGTAGCAGCAGCGGCGGAAGATGGGTGTGATCCAGACGTCGGGACTGTCGAGGCCTTGCTTAGGCTGATGATGACTTGCTCAACAAAGGAGCGGGTCAAGCAGTAAAAGCTATCCTGGCCACCCTGGAACTCGGCAATCATCTTCTTGACCTTGATCCTGGAGGGGGATACTGGCGATCCGGGACTGTTGCTGATCATCGTCGTCTTCAGCGACCCCGAGTTCTTCCCTCCACTTGTTGCTTAATTGCTACTTCGTTTTTTTGGAATTCGTCCAAGCGCCTGGTAAATTCCACCCCCAACATGTCTAAGTGAGTGGTGAGAGGATTGGTGTTGGCATCTCCGGCGCTTGGGGTGTTGAAACCCGATTCATTGGATGGCGAAGTAAGTTGGCCCGAAACTTGGGTGTCTGAGGCTGTCGGAGGGTGGGAAGGACTGGGAGGAAGCGTCATGTCGTTTCTCTCTAACGCCAAACTTCGTTTTTTGGAATTTAGGCGGTCTCCTTGAGAGGCGAGCGATCCATGTTGCGTTCTGTAGTGGTCGAAGAAGGGAACTGGGACTGCAGATTGTCGAGCCAAGGGGATATGAGAGTTTCGTCGAAGAGATTCGACTGTTCGGGGCGCGATGTGAGCAAGATACTCGATTACTGGCTCGCTATGGTTGGATAATCCCCAGAGCAGCAGGCTTCAGCCAGGGAAGAGAAGAGCCTTTCTGGTGGCGGAGTCGAGAATAAAACTCTGTATTCTGAGAATAGAATCTTGGGAGAGAGAAAAATCTAGGTGTGAAGGTGCAAACGCAACGGGGTGAGGTTTTTGCAAAAAAGAGAACTTGTGCGTGTAACATAGGTCTACTATGATGTGTGTCACAAGCACTGTGCAGTGAGAATTGTTGCAATATTTTGAATGATGAGATGTCATTGTGCGAAAGAGACAGCTTAAAATAGAAAAGTGAGGCTAATTATGAAGTCAAAATACACTAGGGAAGCTGTTAGGCATGATGTTTTGGTTGGTGGGTTCAAATTCACTGAGTTTGTCTCTCTTTGGCTCACAGTGGAGGAAGAGAGGATCTATTATCTGGTTGATCGAGGCTATGTCATGTACTGTTCTCAAGGATAGATTTCTTGTCAGAGAGAACAATACGTAGCATCGCATCTATCAATCAGCAACATGAACTTGAAATCGACCAGTCTCACGCTTGAGGTGGGGAAATTAACCAGGTCGGACCTGGTTATCCTCCACTTCTCTGGCCAGATCAGTCACATGATCGTCCAAATGGCCACCAATCATGACTAGTTATAACCAGCCATAACAACTTCTAATCACTTCTCGCTAGGATTGTTATATCTATAGCGGTCACATCTCGTGCGATATGGCTGATCTGCTTGCGGTTACTCAAACTAATGACAAGACGTGTCTTTATTGAGACTTTGTAAAGCATTGTTGAGGTCGAGTGGGTCAAGTGGAGCTAAGGCTCTAACATTGTCCCATGTGCGATACTGCATGTCCTGTTAAGAATCTAACTGGGGGAAGTGATACGGCACATCGCAGAGTTAGCAACCCGACTCTCTAAACTGGGGCCTAGTAATAGGACAAGGTCGCTTTTGAACGCTGTCAGCGTCATTGCGCCCTCAATAATTCCTTAGCTAGACGATTTCATCAAAGTGCTGGAAGATTTTGCGGGATGTTCTCGCTTGGTGGGCAACACTCAAACATGATCTACTATTTGAGAGCAAGGGACGCCATTCGGAATTGTGCCTCATTCAGGCGCCACAATACCATGCAGCTGTGCTTCAGGAGCTAATACTCAGTAAAGTGTGTACTTGGTTCATCTGGTCGTAAGAATTTCATACGTCATTCGCTCTCCACGTATTTAGTCTGTAGGGTAGCATGATACTGAGACATCCACCAAAACACGCCAATACCGTGACGTAGCTGCGATGGGAGCATTTGGCCATTGCTATGAGTGAGAATGAAGGAAGAACCATTTTGCCTATTTTCCTATTTAATTGCTACCGCAAGTGCATGCCCATGAAGCTCTCTCACAACTCATACTGAGGCTGTTTAGATAAACCAAGACGTCTCTCCCAACGCCCCTCACTCTCGCCCTTCCAATTTTTGAGCCGAGGTACCTGAGTCTTAGGTACTCAGTGCAGCTGGGAGATGAACCGTTGCTGGGCCTCACCAGACATTCAGCTCGTGCTCCATGGCAACTCCTTCTGGCCAGCCGTGTCTTGGCAGTGAGATTGGCTAGATTGACTCGTGGGGGTCATGGCGCGTCTGGAGACAGGCCCCAGACTGTGCGCGTCGCGTCGCGTTGAGACGCGTCTCTTTGTTATGACGCTGGCGTGAGGAGTGCATGCACAACTAGTTATGCACTAACCAGAATTGAGCAGAACCCTTGCATTATTTGGTACTGTTAGTGCTTCTCCAGCTCATCGTGCACGGTCAGAAGTTGGGAAAGGTCCGAAAACACCACAGGTGGCCGATCGCTCTTAGAGTAACAATTACTACAATTCTATGGCTCGGTCATCTTCATGTTCTCGTATCATAACCTCATTCATCATTCAATACCCAACAAATACACCTATCAGTCTCTGCCACGCCACCGTTCGCCTTAACCTGCGCATAAGGTAATACCGAACTCGTATGCTAAGCTTAGGGAAGACTCGGGTCACTCCTATTCCCCCGCTCGTTGCTGACTTATTACCCTTCACTAGTAGTGTCTGGCCAGTAGAAAGCGCAGAATACCAGACTCTTTAATAATGTCTATCTGCGGATCTAACCTGGATAACCTGAAAGCCTTATTTAGATAGGCTTTCTTATAGCTAATCTTAATAAAAGTCCCTATAAATATTATTATATAATAATCTTTAGGCTTAATTAACTTATTAAGGGCTAAGTTATAATTATAATAAAAAATAAATCTTAAATATAATATAATATTAACATATATATATAGTAAGTATCTTAGTTAAGTAAGTATCTTAAAAATCTTAACCTTTTTTATAAAGATTATAATAAAAATACTATAAACTATTTAATTAATTAAAACTACTTATTATACTTTATTAGAGAAATAAAATATACTAAACCACATAGCCTAAGAGAGGAAATATCTATATATTCTTTTTAAGGTCTTTTTAAAAAAAGAGATCTTATATACTTTCTTATGAAGTAAATTTAATATAAAATAATAAAAGTAATTAATTAATTTATAATAATAAAGATATAACTTATAAAGAAGCCTAAAAGTCTTTTACTTAAGGCCTATAAAAATAATAATAAAGGTAAGGCTTTATAGCCTTTACCTCCCTTTTTTATATATAAGAAATTACTTAGTAGCCTAAATTAGCTTAATATATTTTTCCCTTAATTTATAGCTTTTTATAAGGCTTTAATACTTATTTTTATAGCTCTTAAGAAGCCTTATTAAAACCTTATTAATTCTTTCCTTAAAGGCTATTAATTCCCTTTAATATATTAGATTATTTCCTAAATAGGACTAATTATTTAATTAATTATCTTAGCTTTTTTAGCGCTTTTTTATTTTTTTATCCTTATTTTCTCTTAATATTATTATATATATTTATAGCTATATTATTATAGCTAAAATCTTATCTTATTAAAATAATCTTATTATTCTAATAGGAAGGTATATTATATAGTTTCTAATTAATAATTAGTATATAGGTTAATTCCTTACCTCCTTAAGCTAGCCTTTCTCTCTAGGGTTATATAATATAGCTTATATGCCGGGTCTAATAAGCTTTCTCTTTAATACTAAGACCTTATTATTCTTATAGTTTAAATAATTAAAGTCTTTAATACCTTAAATCTATAGACCCTCTTTTATAATATATAGGCACTTATCTTAGGTCTTACCTTAATAACTTATATTTATTATTTAATTAGATAATTTAATTAGAGCTTTTTTTTTATTTTTATTTATATTATTTTTAAAAGAGGCTAAAGGCTTAAATAATTAAAACTTTAATTTATTAAGGGATAGGAGCTAATTATACTTTAAAGTATTTAATAATAAATTAGCTAAAGGCTTTAATAAGGTCTTAGGCTAATTTTTCTCTTAAGGAGGCATAAAAATTATAAACTTATCTTTATTATTTTTTAAAATAAGACTAATTAGCTTTATAATTAATTTTTTCTTTTTCTTAGAATTATTAAAATTTAATATTTTTTATTTATTTATATAAATTAATATATTATTCTTAACCTTAATCTTATTATTAATATATTATTTAATTATATCTTAAGAAAGGGTTAAGAAAGTAATTTTTATTTATAGAGATATAAAAGGCCTAGCTCTTAAAGGGATCTTAGCCTTTTTATTATCTTTAATTATAAGGGGTATAATTAAATAATAAATCTATTAATTATTAATATAATTAATATTCTTAATATTTATAATTATATATCCTCTTAAGTTAATATAAAGCTAATACTTTAGGACTTAATTAATAAGATTAAAAGAGATATAATTAATTAAATCCGTATAAAAAGATTCTTATAGCTTAACCTAGGTATAAGAGACTTATTTCTTAAAATACTTATTTTTAATTTTAAATTTATTTATATTAATAATTTAATAAATCCCCTTAAGGCTATTTAGATTATTATTATAAGAGGTATTTTTAAACTTTATATCTATAATCTAATTATTAAGTATTTAGTCTTATATTAATAAATTAAATATAACTAAGGGTATATTTTTTTTTTATTAATTTTTAAGGTCCTAGGGGAATAAATTATTTTAAGCTTAATATATATTAGTCTTATTAAACCTTAAAGGGTTTAAAAAAGGGTAAATATATTAATAAGGCTATACTTTTAACCTCCTTATTATAATATTAAGGGAATTATATAGAGGTTAAATTTATAGGGTTATCTTACCTTAGTAAGATATTTTTATTAAGTAAGGCTTATATTTTTTACTTTAATTATTTAATTAATTATAAGGGAATTAAAGTAATAAAGGTTATTTTCTTATTAATCTTAAATAAATAATATAAAATATTTATTATATATATAAAAAATAAAGCTTATATAAAATCTTTATTTATAATAAGTTTTTTATTACCTTTAAAAGCTATTAAATCTTTACTTAATATTATATTTAATTACCTTTTTATAATTACCTAAAAGAAAAGATATAAAATAAAGGAATTTAAAGTTTAGCTTTAAGTATTTCTTATAAAATATAATCTTATAATAAATAATTATAATAACCTTTTTTAATTTATTCCTAAATATTTATAATATAATATAAAAAGATTTATTAAAAAGTATTTTCTTA
>NW_003315703.1:0-13851 GCF_000151355.1 Fusarium vanettenii 77-13-4 | reverse complement strand
AGAGGGAGATATAATCTACCTCGTAATAAAAAATATTAAAATAAAATAATAAAATAAAAAACTCGACTATAAATATATTAAACTATATAAAATTAAAAAGAAAATCTTAAAATATAATTATAAATTAGACTTATTACCTAAGGTTAAGCTCTACTTAATCTTTTATATTTTACTACTTAAATTAATATAAAATACTATCTAAATAAAAATAAGTAATAAGCCCAATATAGAAATTAATAGATTAAAAGAATATATTATAGAGGCTATCCTTAATATAAATAAAATTAATAATAAAATAATATATTTTATTAAATAAAAGGATTATCTCGACTTAGAAAATATATAAGAACCCCTAGAATACCTTATTAATATATAATACCTTCTAAAGAACTTCTATTAATAATGCTAAATATAGGCTTATTAAGACTAATAGTATTTTAATTAATTAAATTAATAGCCCTAAAAGAATATACCTCTATAATAATAAATAACTCCTTATAGAGCTCACCTAACTCCTCTAAGGCATATAGGCTACGCTTAAAGGCCTTATTACTATGCGCTTAAAATAACCTCTTCTATTTCTAGATATAAGTAAGCTTAGCTATTGCCTCCTCTAAGGTAGCCTTTACCTTAGCCTCCTTATCTTCTAGGCGCTTATGCTCCTAGATATTTTTCATAACTATAAAAAGTTAGCTAATAGCTATAAAGGAGTACTAATATATACCCACGGAAAGAAGCTATACCGGCTCTATCGCATATTACTTTCGCATTAATATAATTAGAATAATAATTAGAATAATTAAAGATTACCTTATAGGATAAGCCCTAATAGAAGTAATAAGTATAAGATATAATTTTAAAACTAAAAGCCTTAATATAAGTAAAGAGACCTTATGCTTTAAAAAGTTTTTATAAGGAAATATACTTAGAAACTCGGCCTAATATTATATTAATAAAAAGAGATTTTTTATAAATTAAAATTACTTATTAATAATACTTAATCGCTAAAACTAGTCTTAAGGATAAGATTAATAGAGGGGGAACCTTATATTATAGCTATAATATAAGCTAAGTAGGGAAATATAATAAAAATACTCTAACTAAGTAAGGGACTAAAGGGACTAAGTATCGCCTATATCGGTCTAAAGACTAAATATTAAAAATATTAGTCTTACCCTAGATTAAGCCTAGGGAATATTAATCTAAAGATTAACTATAAGTATATAAAATATACTCTTTATACTTTCTTATATAATAGCTACCTTAGCTATTAATATAACTTAATTATACTTAATACCCTTAAGTATATTACTAGATATAATATTATACTATCCTTTAAGGCTACATAATATAATCTAATACTAATATAAACCAATATAACCGGTTTATCCCTTAGGAAATATCCTCTCGTTATAAATAAGTAAAAGTTTATAGGTTTAATTAATTAAACCTATCTAATTAAATATATAATATATAAATATTAATATATATAAATATATAAATAATAATAAGTTTAATAATAAGTTTAATAATAGAAATTAATTATATTTATATTAAATAATTAAATAATTTAAAAAAAACTACAATAAAAATAAAAAATTTAATTTTTTATTTATAAACTTTATTAAATAAATACTTATAAAAGAAATAACTTAAGCTAAGAAATTAATTTTTTAAAAGCCTTTAAAAAAAAAGCTAAATATATTTCTTAATATAAGATTAAAATATTATTTAATAAATATAAATCTTATTAAGAGCTTAAAGCTTAAATTTATAATTAATTATATTACTTAAAGGCTTAAACTTTTTAAAAGAAATACAATAAATTTCAGAAATACTTATTAAATTTTTTTTAATAATAATAAAAACTTATAAGAGATATAATAAGTATTTATAAGCTATAATATTAGTTCTAATAGGTATAATATAGTTTTTTTTTATAATATAATAACTTAAGAAAATATTATTATTAATTATATTATTAACTTATTGTATTATTAAGAGATAACTCTTATTTACTTTAAGTCTTTTCTCTAAGATATTATTAAGAATTATAAAGTAATTTATATATTATATATTATAATTACTTTTATTTTAAAAGAAAAATATATAATTATATTTTATAAATTATTAGAGATAAATGCGAAAAATATAAATAAATTCCTTATAAAATTTATAGGCCTAGCAGGCTTTTTTAATAAAAAAGTTATTAAAGGGATATTACTTATATATAAGTTATTTAAGATTATTTAATAATATATATTTAAGCTTAAAGATAAAGCTAATATTTTAATTATATATTTCTAAGTAATAGAAATAATAATAAAAATCCCCCCCTTCTTTATAAATATAAGTTAAAATGTATTATTTATTATCCTTAATACACGTGCTGAATTTATAGTATCTTATTCCTTTAGTCTTGTATAAACCACTATCCTTCTATATGTCCTTTTATATTCGCGTTACACACGTTCCTGCGGAGTTGGCACGGAGCAGTGGTCTATAGCTAAAAAAAAAAAAAAAACCTATCTACGACAAGCCGAATCCAGTTTATCAAGGAGGTAGAGGTGATGTTGGAATTCGGGAATGCTAACACTGAACAGGGTGAGATTCCTTCTACCAACTAGTATTGTTTCTTCGATGTCCGAAGGGAGAATATTCCGAAATACAGGGCAGACGATCGCAATTCGGAGGATAATGAGATAGGTAAAAGTTCGTCAAGAAGTTAGTGTGTTGCCACAACCAGGATTTCTGTGCCACTTACGCCATACCAGTTGCGAATAAACAAGTCAAGCTGTTGGCTGTCCCAACGTTGAAAACAGAAAAGAACCCTTTACAGCCCTCTAGACACAGACCGCATTTCTCTAGGATAGTATCCCGGTCAGGATGTGCCTCAAAATGATCCATGTTGAGGAGTACGTAGTCAATGAAAGGTCTATAGATAATGTGCTGGGCGGCGCAATAACGACCCTGGAGACGTAAGACGTTCCATGGGTTGTTGCAAAAGGCACTGAGTTTTGTAAATGCCGAAGATTGCCACGGCGGGACAGGCATGGGCTGATTCATGATTGGCTGACTGACGAGGAGAAATTCAGGAACGTTCCGATAAATGGTGTCAAGGTAGGTCCAGAGTTCCTCAGAAACGCGCAAAAGCCATTGAACATACCCGATGCGGGTCATGCGGAAACGATCCTTACTGTCGTAGACCATGCTATGTACCCTGTTAAGGAGCCGGCGGATGGCAGCGTTAGTGCTGATCTGAAAGGCGACCAACTCTTCGCTGCTGTATCCGCAATGAGTTATGTGAGTGTCGGAGCCAGTTACTGGGAAAAGGGGACCTTGACTCGTCGTATCCGCGTGCGCGGGATAGGGGATACAATCTTCGTAACGGGCGATGCCAGAAGGAAGTGTGATGGAAACTTCAGACATGAAATCGCCTTCATATATAAAAGCCACCCAGTAGAGACGACGAAAGGCTTCGGGGCAGGTCTCGAGATCCTGAGGGTCAATCCAGGCTCTATTGGGACGAGCAAACAAGACCATCAGCAACAGCATCAGGAGGATGAGAAGCTTGAGAAGATGCCAAACCTTTTGATCAGGGTCACGCATTTGACTGATGTTGTATGTGACCAGTGAAACGAGTCAGACACCTGTCCAAGAGCGCCCATGTAGATACTGCAATTCCAAGCCGGTCAGATGTTAAGTTGTGGCCAAGTATAGCTGTTTGATCAACGGCTTACCTTGCTAGCATGGTACACTGCGCGGCCTCGATGGTGATCTGTGAAGAGACGTGGCCAAGCAGCAGTCTAGCTTTCCTCCACAAATGTTGATCTAAGGCGTGTGAAGGTGAGCGATTCGGTCGCAGAGACGAAGCGGCGGTGTGCTCCCTGAAGCCTGGAAGCTCCACGTTGGCACCGCCTCGCTTGGCAAATGAGCCCAGACAGAGGACCAGTAACAAGAGACAGTACTGGGCTGGTGGCAGGTCTGACTGCTGACATTCGCCCTCGTGATGCTCCGCCTCGACGATGCTCTCCAGGGACTTGATGACATGACTGAACGAGAGCAATGGGAAGAAAATATTGACCTCATCAAAGTAAGCGGAGACCAGGTCCAGGTACTCTGCGGGGTCACATAAGTCGGCAAGGGTGCAGTCCCTAAAAAGTCTCCATGAATCGACGGGCCGTTCGTCGCGCGGCTTTGACTCGGGGTCAAAAAAGATCTCCGTGGCGGAACTTGATCGACAGCCTCGGCCAGTGCCGGAAAAGAGCGATGGGCCTTCGCCTGCCTGGGCTGTGTCGAAGAGTTGCTGTACTATGGGCCAGTCGAGGACATGGTTAGCATTGGCAGTATGAGACAAGGGATATGCCATTTCGTCTAGAGGAACAGTGCTCGAGCTGACGGTATCAGATTGATCAGCTTCATTAGCCATGGCAGCTGCATTGTCTCTCTCGGGCCACTCGTTCTGTCCACTTGGGGGAGCTGGGACTGGTATCGGGAGCGATGTCCTCGCCCGTTGTTGAGAGGCTGACATGGGATCTTGGGTCTCGCCATGTGGCCAGGTGAATACGGGCGACGATAGCAAGCGATCCTCTAGGAGCTGGATGCGCTCTAGAAGAAGTCTTGTATTAGGCTCGATTCGTAGCTGTTGCGAGTCCTTGTACTCGCACTCAACGTTCTGCGACGTGCACAAGCTACACTTGGGCTTGGAGGCGTCGCATCGTGTCTTGCGGGCTCGGCAATTAGTGCAGGCCTGTAGGACCCGACGTCGGAGAGGAAGCTGGGATGCCTTGGAACCGCTAGGCAGAGGAGAAGGGGGGGACGTCGATTCCATGCTTGTCGGCTATTGCTACTACGCATGGATCGATGCCGTCTTCTGGATGCAGGTGATGGCTGCTGTGAAGGTTGATGTGTAACAGACATCAATGGGAGAAAAAGGACTGCAGTAGGTAACAAGGTTCACGATAGAAACGAAAAAAAAATTAGACTGGACCACAGGCCTAAACTTTTAATGAGGTCAAGAGAGAGATGATGGATGATAATGATGATAAAAGAGAGAGCGAGGCAGATGGGGAGATCAGGAAGAACGGGAAAGGCCCCATGAATCGTCTGGCCACTGAACTTAGGTAGCGAGGCGGGGCGAGCTAAATGTAAAAACCCCACTCCTACTAACTGCGGGACAATGTGGTACCTGCTGATGTACCCGGTCTGGAATGTTCCTTTGGTTGATCCCCAGAGGCGCAAAGGTGAAGGAGGTGATTCGTAGAAGCATGGACTATGCATTTATTGAAGAATTGGAAATAGGGGTAGGGGAGAAAGAGAGGAAGAGGGCAAAGGAAGACCACGTGGCCAGCCTTTAAAGTAGTGTGTACTCCATGTACTTGGAAGGTATTGTACCGATTTTAGTTCCGTCATCTGGCAAGGCGAAGAAGCCATTGTCGCCTGCAGTACCCGAGATAGTTCTATGTCTACTTTGCTAGCTATGTGGTACTCCAACAGGATAGACTTATATTCCTGACCAGAGGAAGCTCTCTGGTAACTTGAACCTTGATCGCAAGACTTCGTCTTTGGGGTTTGAGCTGCTGGCGATGATAACGTCGTAGCAACCATTCTCGGCCCTCCACTGACCATACTCCTCCGACCAGTATGAGACAGCGTACTTGTCGAGCCTGAGACACACTGTCTTGGTCTCACCTGCTGCAAGTTCGACCTTCTTAAACGCCTTGAGCTCCCTCACCGGACGCTGGACTGGGCTCTCGGGAGCACGAATGTAGAGCTGGACAACCTCAGCGCCGTCATACGAGCCGTCATTCTCCACGTTGACTGCGATAGTCGCCTCGTGTTCTGCCGATGGCTCGAATATGGGTGGAACTATGAGGCTCGAGTATGCGAAATTTGTGTATGAGAGGCCGTGACCGAAGTAGAAGAGGGGATCCCGATCGACTTTTTCGTAGAAACGGTGACCGATAAATACCCCCTCGCCATATAAAATATCATGGTCGGATTTCCCAAATGCCAAATAGGTCGGTGTATGCTTGATTGACCTGGGAAAAGTCACCGAGAGCCTGCCAGCGGGATTCACATCGCCAAATAGAATGTCGACTATCCCGTGCCCAGTCTCTTGGCCACCATACCAAGCATGGAGAAGTGTCTTGCACTGGGGCTCCCAAGGCATCTCGATGGGGCATCCTGCTTGAGTTACGACAATCTGCGCGAGAATGGAAAGAATCAGCGTGAGCATCGCTCTAATGGAACCAGAAACCGCCATGCGCGGTCCGGGATGATGTTCTTCTCAACTTACAGCGCTGGGGTTGGCATCGAGAACCGCCTGAACGAGCTTCACCCCCGCAGGTGGTAGTTCGAGATCTTTGCGGTCGCTTGCCTCACTTTCGTAGTCTGCCGAGAGGCCAGCCATGATGATAGGGACGTCAACCGACTGTGCAATCTTGATAGCCTTGGCGAGGCCTTGCTCCGGCGCTAGAATCTCGTAGCCACCCAGACGGCCTGCCAAGGTAAATGCCGTGCCAACGCCGCCAGAAACATCTTCATTTACCATCAGAACCTCGACGTCTACTGGTTTGCCCCTCTGCAAGTCCATCTCATAGAATCTCTCCATGGATAGCCTGTTGAAGCATGGCGTGTCCTCCGTTTTGGGAGGTTGATCAACCCATAAATCGATAGCGTCCTCATTGTCGAGCTTGACCTTACCCTTACCAGCCACGCTGAAACCAAAACGGAAGCGCGCTGAAGCGTCTGGTGTGAATGTTGCTCTTGCCCGAACATAGTACTTGTGCGGTAAATGCTTGTGCAGAGACTCTGGAACGTCGATCAAGTCCTTATCGGTAGCAGTCGAGTACACCACCTCTGCATTGGGGACTTGATCTGGGTCGTGGTCAAAGATATCGACCCACCAACCGTGGTTGCTGGTGCCTGGTTGGTTGAGATTCTTCAAGAAAGGGACAAACTTGAATGCTGAGAGAGATCAGTCCAGCTGGACTCTATATGATTCAACGCAAGCAGTGTTGTATGTAATGACTCACTGTATAGCCCAGGGGTAAAAGTAATGTTTTCCTCCCCGACTGCTTCAACCATGGCATCGTATGGGGTTATCGAGTAATATGGGTCCCCCTCAGCGCTGCCACCTCCGGAGAGAGCCGGAAGCTTGAAGTGGTCGCCGATCAGGCCATACGACTTGGCGTTTCTATTCTTAATGGGGAGTATATTCTCGTCGTTCTTGAGGAGAACGATGCTATCGGCGGCAAGCTTGCGAACAAGGGCGCGATTTTCGGGCGTATTCGCGGACGAGGGATCACCTTTCCAAGGCTCGGCCGCTACGGTGACCTTCTTGACAAAGTTCAACACGTTTCTAGCAGCTGCGTCAACTGCCATGCGGGAAACCTTCCGAGTCTTGATGGCAATCTCGAGCAGCTTTCCCCTAAACTGAGTAGGTCCAGGCATCTCGAGATCCATGCCAGCGTTGATAGATTCTGCTGTGCTGTATGTCCCCCACCAATCGCTCATTACGAGGCCGTCGAATCCCCATTCGTGGCGGAGAATTTGTCGTAAAAGCAGAGGGTCTTCGCTAGCGTGGATGCCATTGATCTTATTATAAGACGTCATGAACGACCAGGGGTTAGAATGGCGATAGGCTAGCTGGAAAGGTAGTAAATGGAGCTCCCGTAATGTTCGATCCGTCATTCTCACGTTATCCTCGATTGACATCGTCGATTGGTCATGTGCGGCGTAGTGCTTGATGCAAGCGGCAACGCCGCGTTCTTGGATGCCGTTGATATAGGCCGAAGCGATCATTCCGCTAAGAACAGGGTCTTCGCCAAACGCCTCGAAGCCACGCCCCATTAGGGGCGACCGCTGTAAACAGACTGTAGGTGCCAGCAATACATTGACGTTCTTGTACCGAGCCTCTTCTCCAAGCAGATTACCGATTCGATGCATCAAGTCGACGTCAAATGTGGCACCCATCGCAGTCGCAGAAGATAAAAGGACACTTGGGACCTGCGTTGTTTCCGCATCCTCGCGTCAGCTTAGTTACTTCCGTCATGTAGGACGAGACTCGCAAACCATGTGCTGAAGTGAAGGCAAGTAGAATTGAAAAGGTACTTACACGGGTGAATTTCCGCGCACCACGAAGACCATGCGGTCCGTCTGAGGTCTGGAGTGGGGAGTATCGAGGTTCAGCAGCTAATCGGCTGTGGACATGCTCGCCGTGGTCGGCTTGCTGCAGCCTTCCACGGTCGGGTCGGAACTCACAGTGATGCTTGGGATTCCATGAGCCTGAAGACTTGTGGTCTTGAAGGAGCCCTGACCGGTGAGAAGCTCGATCTTCTCCTCGAGCGTCAGCCGGCTGATAAGGACGTCAACATCAACGTCAGCCAAAGTGGGCTGGACGGTCATCTTGGCGTGACCTCGGGGTGTGAATTTGTGTAGCGTGGTCGGGGCCCCGGGATTTGAGGAGTGAGTGTCAACCTCGTAGCTACTCCAGAAGACAACGAGCTGGACAGACAAAAAATGCAGCGGTCGTACGATGAGCTGCAAAAAGACAAGCGAGGGGCAGATGTAGATACAGCAACAATGAGAGAATGCATAGCAGTTAAGTAAAAGGCGTAGTGGCTTTGGAGCAAAGGACTATCTCAACCTCATAGCCGATGCCAGATACCGCTCGCCGTCCTGGACATCGTTGCTCCGCCAGGATTACGGGGCGCTCCGCCCTAAGTGGGACGAAAGGCCACGACAAGGATGGCAGAGGCTGAGACTTCGGGGCAATGGTGTTGATCTTCCCCGAGCCTTCGACTCGAGCGGGTACGGTTGTGGGGCCCGGTTTCGTGGGGGGTTCACCGCCCATCTGAGGAGCATGGCAAAGAAATCCGTGAAAGCATGCCTAGCCACAATCGACACAATGACTCTAGCCATCAACCCGGGCTAGCCGGGTTGAGCCACTAAGGTAGCTAATACTACCGTTGGAATTCTCGACTCTAGCCATCAAAGTCATTCCCCATGGGGGACAATTTACCCCGCTGGGGGAGTTGCCACACCACCCCTCACATGCTTGGCTTTGTCGTGCCATCTTTGAGCCGAGCCAGAAGCGACGTACCCTCAATCGACTGTCACTACCAGACTTCTACGCCAACACTCAGCACAAAACATCTCTGTCGTCTACGAACGCTTCCCGTTCAGAAGCGGTTCCTATTCTCACGCCCCCTCTGTGTTGTTGTTCTTGACCCCATTCGGATATGCCATTCCCTGTTCATAGTCATCTTCGACCAACTGGCTTGGCTGGTAGGCGAAGTATATAAAGACCCTGCGAGAACCGTTGGTAACTCTGAGCATCTACTCAACATTCAGCATCATTTACTGCCAACCAGAATTCTGAAGGTTTTCTTTCTCCTATCTTTCTTGCCCTTCTCTTGACGCAAGTTCCTGACCAGCCTTCAACATGACTGCTTCTCTCAACAAGCTCCGTCAGCGCTTGCCAGCGCCTCGACAGGACCAGGAGATTCGCCGTGCTCGTGAGGAGCGTGGTTCAGTCGAATCTGAGCAAGCTACATACGAGCCCGAAGGAGTTGATTTGCTTGCCCGAGAGGCACCTCCGTGGTATCGTTGCCCTGCCCGCCGCCGTCTCTACCTGCTTCTATTTCCTGGCGCTGTCTGTTCCTATGCGACCAGCGGATATGATGGTTCCTTGCTCAATGCTTTGCAAACTGTGTCTTATTTTGACGAGTTCTTCAACTATCCCCGCGGCGCTAAGCTAGGACTGATGAGCGCCATCATGGCCCTCGGAAGCATCTGTTCTACACCTTTAGCACCTTGGGTTGCTGATCGATATGGTCGTCGCTGGGGCATTACAATTGGCAGTCTGATCATGATCGCTGGCTCTGTGATCCAAGCCGTCAGTGTTAATCTGGATATGTTCATTGCTAGCAGATTCCTTCTCGGTTTTGGTCTCTCATTTGCTACCACGTCTGCTCCTAGCCTGGTCACCGAGCTATCGCATCCCAAAGACCGCGTGACTATCACGGCTATTTGTAACACTTGGTATGTTTACATTTCCAATGCACATTATGGCTGTTCTGGCTCTTAGCCTGCTTCATGCTGAACTCAAGCTTCTAGCTGGTCAATAGGCAGTATCGCGGCCGCATGGATTACCTTTGGAACCAGAGAAATCAACAGTAACTGGTCCTGGCGCCTGCCATCCCTCTTTCAGATGGGTCCCAGCGTCGTTCAACTATGTGCTATCTGGTTTCTTCCAGAGTCCCCACGATGGCTGGTTTCGAAAGATCGCGATATTGAGGCTCTCCAAGCTCTCAAAAAGTATCACGGAAATGGCCAGGAGACTGAGCTAGTAAAGCTCGAGTATCAGGAAATTAGAGCCGCTATCGACCTTGAACGATGTAAGAATTCTCTACATTGCTACATGTCTTTTCAAGTTTATAACAACCCTGGCTCGCTGACTTGCTGTGTTTTCTCCAAGCTATCGGCGCCACCACGTGGAAGTCCATGGTTATCACACCTGGGAACCGCTACAGGATGTTCCTTGTACTTTGTATGGGCTTGATGAGCCAGTGGTCAGGAAATGGTCTGATCTCATACTGTACGTGAAAACACCTACATTCAGATGTACTAACACCACGGACTGTCACTAACAGGCGTTGAAACACGCCTTGTGCAGACCTTGCCCGAATCATGGATTCCGTAGGCATTACCAACAAAGATACCCAGGCTCTCGTCAATGGTCTGCTCAACGTCTACAACTTCACTCTTGCTTTTACTACAGCTTTCTTTGTCGAACGGCTTGGTCGTCGCATCCTTTTCCGAGTTTCGACACTCGGCATGTTAATTGTGTTTATTGCATGGACTATCGCATCGGCGAGATTCCACGAGACGGGAGCTAGCGCTGCAGGAATTGCAGTTATGGCCTTAATCTTCCTTTACGGCGCCTTTTATAATATTGGCATGTCTCCGCTTGCTGTTGCATACTCGGTTGAGGTCCTACCATACTCTATCCGAGCGAAAGGAATGGCGACTTATATTTTTTCAACAAAAGCTGCCGTGTTTGTCAATCAGTATGGTATGTAGCCCCCTCTGGGTCCGGTCCGTTACATCTAGTGCTGATCGTTACCTGCTTCGCGGTAGTAAATCCTATTGGCCTTGACAGTATTGGCTGGAAGTACTACCTCGTCTATGTCGTCATTCTTGCGGTTGAAAGCTTCATCGCCTACGGGTGGTTCATTGAGACCAAGGGTAAATCGCTTGAGGAGATTGCTGTTCTTTTCGATAAGGAACAGGCAGAACCGATTCGCGTAAGCAAGGTGGAGGGTGACAATGCTGTTGTGGCTATGGAGGAACACGTGGAAGCGGACAAGAGAGTCTAGGATGGCATCGAGATGGCGTCATCAGAGAAAGTCAATCGTTGGCAGAGCTTATGGACCTTTGTTGCTGGGTTTCGTTTTGGTACTGCCCTTGGTACTATACAAGAACGGGTGTTTGGATAAGAAGGGTCGTATGTGTTATATCCAGCTCTCAAGCATTTGAATCATAGCTTCTTGCAACCAACCTTCCTTGTATGCCGCTGGTTAGTAAACGAGCAGCAACTCAGAAGTTGTTTCTCTACTTGCAACGAGCATTTCACACTCCCTGTTAACCATCATCTCGCATTCATGAGCATTGCCTCCCCTGATGGCGCTCTTGTCACGAGTAACAACTATACCGTGGGGGCGAAAGTGAAAAATACCTTTCAACACGTACCGCCTACAGGTAGCTTATATGCCCTGCGACAGGCTCAACCATCAATGCCACGCTGGCGTCGACAGTCGGTCATGATAGCGTCGAGACCAAAAAGCTTCAGCAAGGGGCCCGCGACGGCCACAGCTCCAAGATCATTCTGCACCTAGACCAGGATAAATACCGAAGCTTGTGAGCCATAGCTCCCCGAAATGAGTTGATCCTCGTCGCGAAGCGCGTCGCCTTCCAAAGCTGTCGGCGGCTTTGGTGCCTCTGCTGAGCGGAGTTTGGGCTTCGTGCTCAAGGCGCGGACGGAATCTATCACGGCTATAATAGGATATAGGCGGGGAAGCCTAATAGAACGATTACTGAGGCAGGACTAAAGGAGAGAGCGCTTAGTCTTATACTTTACGACTAATAGGATTAAAGCTTAGTCCTTATAGTCTTACCTTAGATTAATTATTTAAGAATTTTATCTTAAAAAAAACTTTATGTATAAAGTATATTTATTATATATTCTTATATATTAATTATTTTAATTATTAATATAACTTAATTATATTTAATATCTTTAATTATATTATTAAATATAATTTATATTATTTATTTAAGATTATATAATATCTTTCTTTATTAATATAAATTAATATTATTAATTTATCTCTTAGAAACCTTATAAGTATTATAAAATCTAAGTATTTCTTTTATAATATATTAATAATAACTAAGTAGACTTAGAAGTATTAACCTAAAATACAAAATAAAGCTCCCCTTTAAGTATTAATAACTTAAAGCAAATTATTATAAGAATTCTTTATATTATCTTATAATAAAATTAATTAATTATTATTAGAAGTAATAATCTCTTTTAAGTTATTTTTTATTATTTATTTTTTTATTATTTATTATTAAATATCTTTAAAGTATTAAGTATAAGAATATCTTTAAAGCATATTTAATATTAATTTTTATATTAAAAGGCATTAAGTATAATAGTTTTATTATATAAATATTATATAAAATACCTATTAATAGTTTTAAATATAAAAAATAATAATTAAAAAAGCCTTATTTTAATAAAAATAAAAGTATTACTTACAGGAATAATATCTTAGTATATAGCCCTTATAGCATAGCTATGCTAACTAATAGAAATATATTATAGCTTAATACTAAAACTATATTTATTTAATAAAGTTACTTTAATTTACCCTCTAGGTATATTATAAGATTAAATTATTTTTTATTTTAATATTTCTAAATATTTTTAAGCTATTTCTTATAGCTCTTTAAAGCTAATTATTTCTTTAAATAAGTAATCCTTATTAATATTTAATACTTATAAAAATTATAAAGTAAATTTTTAATATTTAAGAGCTTATTAAAGCTAGTAATAATTACTTTTATAATAAATAAATATTTAAATAAGTCTACTAGATATAGCTTTTATATAGGCTTAAATAAGATATTATTAAATAAAAAAGATTTAAATTACTTAATTAATTTTAAATATATAATAAAAAGATACCTAAATATTAATTATTTAATATATATTTTCTATTATTAAAACTGCTATTAAAATTACTATTATTATTTATTTATATAAGCTTAGATATAAATATCTTATATTTAATTAAATAGGTTTAATAAATTAAATATATATTTTCTTTTATTATTAAGTCTAGCGCTATTATTTAGCGCTAAATCTTTAAATTTATAAAACTTTAATATTAACCTTTAAGATTTATAATATTAATTACTTTTATTACTTAATATTTCTCTTTTAATTTTATAGCTAATTTATAATTATATTTCCTTAATATACTTTATTATATATATTATAAGATATAAATAATATTTTAGGCAAGAATTAGTTTTATAAGCTATTTATTATATAATCAACTATTATAGCTTAATATAGTCCCTATTATATGCCTTAAAACTTCCCTATAAAATACCCTTTAATCCTAGCTAATTAAAGATAATCTTATACTTTAAGGATAAGTCTTATATTATAAGACTTATTCTTATATTATAATATTTTCTTAGTAATTATAAGATATTTATATATATATATAAATATTTATTATACTTTAGATAGATATTTAGCCCTTAAGT